>NC_052052.2:84810330-84956647 GCF_903992535.2 Arvicola amphibius
TTAATCCCAGCACTAAGGAGGCAGAGGCAGGTGAATCCCTGTGAGTTGGAGGCCAGCCTGGTCTACAAGAGCTAGTTCCAGGACAGCTAGGACTATTACACAGGGAAACCCTGTCTTGAAAAACCATAAAACAAAACAAAACAAAAAAGATGCTCATTACATGTCAAGAATATGTTACTCTAACAAAAAAACAAACCAAACAAAAGAATATATTAATCAGTATACTATTTATATTAGATCCAATGATTTCCTGGTCATCTGTGCTACATACCGGAGACTAAATAGGAGAGTAAAGACTAGAAGTTGCCAATTAAGAAGGTTATTATTGTTTGGATAAACAAACATACTGTTGGAGAAAGTACATGGATCCTGACTGGACCAAAACTAATTTTTGGTAATAAGTATTTTAGGGAAAATTGAAAACCGATTATATACTCAATAATGTAAATAACTGTAAAACCATTCAGGGATGAAGTTTTATAGCTATAGCAAGATGCTCTTACAAATGACCTGAGAAAGGTCATTAAATACAACAAAATGTTAACAGTTTTCTAATTTAGGATTATTATACTATTATCTTTTTAATAGCTTCTAAGGTTTGAAATTTATTAAAATACAAAGCTGACAGAACATAGAATCTTATTTTATTAGGTCAGATGTAACAAATAGCATAATCACGTACTGGGTTGCTAAATTAGAAAAGGATGTTCTATATTATCTCACAATAAAAGTATTTTCTGTGTCAATGTAACATCAAATATGCTGTTTGCGACACTTCTCTGCCTTCTTCCTCCCAATTCTATCTTATGTCTTTTTTCCTTCATTCTTAGTTCCAATTACTTTTGGTACCTAGGTCTTTGAAGGAAAAAAACTAGACACGGCAGGTATACTAAAAGGTTTTCCTGTCCTTTAGAAAACATTTCTCCTTCCCTCAACATCACATCTTAAAAAGTGAACCAAGGTTGGAGTATGACTGTTTTACCTCTTTCTTCATATAACTAGAGAAAGACAAGTTTAAAAGGTTTCTTTCACTAACCAACTCAGACAAACTCCTGAAACTAGTTCAGTTCACACTAGTAGAATGACATGGCACCTGAACTCTAGTTAAGGAGCTTTGCCTCAACTTTTGTTGCTTACCAACTTCCTTAAAAAAAAAAAAAACCCAGAACCAAAAAGAAACGAATTTTTTAAACATCATGATGGAAGCCCCTCCTCAATTACCAACTGAAATGACAAAAGGAATAAAATGATGAATTCAAGCTCACAGCAGTTACAAAAATGGACAATCTATGCATTTCCTCGGACCTTTGCTGTGTACTGAAGGAGAATGTTACTTGGTAGGCCAGCCATATCATAGTCTTGACACTTTCAAGGGCTTAAGCAATTTGGACCTGAAAATGAGTTACACACACACACACACACACACACACACACCACTGAATATATGTGGTATCCTTAGTTCTGTTACCAGAATAAAATTTAAATTCAAGATGCTTCTAACTACTCAAATAACATAGCTCAAACATGCTTTGTAACATGTACTTTAGTTTTACGTCACCTATACTTTTTTCCAAAACCTAAAAAATTTGGGGAGATGATCAATCTCTGCTGTAGAAAGGACATTGGATGTAGCAATGTCCTTTCCTAACCTGTGTGGAGAATAAAGTTTGAAGCTACTTCATCACTAGTTCAAATTAACAAAGATATTTAACAGAGAATAGAAAATATAATAGAAAAGTATATCAGCATTTTAGGAAAATATTTAGAATATATTTTCTAAATATTCTCAGGATTTTGCAATCAGTTAGGGCCATAAAAAAAAAAGAAGCTACATATACTGACTTCATTCATGGCAAGAAATCCACTTTTATACTACTTTCATTTTGTTTCCTAAAGTTACTCAGCATTTAGCCAGAAAAATATACAAAATACAGAATTATTTTGAAAGCAATAAAGCACTTCTAAACTATATACAGGCACAAGATAAAAAATTTTTATATAAACTGTTATAGATACTTTATCCTACTTAAGAATGTGACAGTCTTCATTTATATTCCACAATTTGTACCGTTATCTATACAATTGTTTTCTTTGTCCTCCTTTGTTAGCAGTGTCAAGGGGTAATTGATCCTTATCTAAGCAAAACCAAGCAGAGAAGGAAAATGCAGACCCAGGCCATTTCTGAATGGCAGGCACAGAAATTCCTGCCATGCTATGTGACAAATTGAAATACTGCAGTGCACTCTCAGGATTGAGTTTCTGTGCCATTGTCAGAATCGCACGAGTCAAAGGAATGGTATATGGGTGAATAAACTCAAATTCATCTACTCTCAGCAATCGTAGTAGTCGACGGATTTCTTCTGAGCTCACAGACTCCCCAATGAACCATGAATTGTTATCAAGTTCTCAGCATAAGTTCGATGTAGGGAAGAATGGGATTCAAGGGTTTCAGTGATTCTTATTCCCATGTTTGCATTCACACACATAGTTCAGCTCGGTTTATTAATACAACAATTTTTTTCCAGCCAATCAGAGTTGAATATTTGTAGGTCATGTGATTCTAGCACCAGAAGCCATTGGATAAGAACCAAGAGAGGACAGACATTACTAATGCCCAAAATACCAACTGAAGTATGATCACCTTCTACAGCCTGGAAAGTGACACAGAAGTAAAAGGTTACTATTCTTAATGTTGAAACAAAGGAACTTCACATCATAATGGTTAAAAACTTACCATATTCATAGGTTCTTTAAGCAGTTCTAGTGATGGCTGACCCAAAGATTTTAATACCCCAAACGTGCATATAGCCAATTCTTTCTTTAAATACTTCCTAGAGGGGAAGACAACATATCAAAGCACATTTTCAATTATTAAATTTGTTGGAATATTAAACATTGAAAACATTTGGATAATAAAATCCAAGAAAAGACTATGAGATCAGGTTTTTTTTATTATTATTTTCATTGAGTTCTACATTTTTCCCTGCTCCCCTTCATACCTTTCCACTCCCCTTCAACCCTCTCCCAAGGTCCCCATGCTCCCAATTTACTCAGGAGATCTTGTCTTTTTCTACTTCCCATTTGGATTAAATCTATGTATGTCTCTCTTAGGGTCTTCATTGTTGTCTAGGTTCTCTGGGATTGATTTGTGAGCTGGTTGATGGAAGAGGATCATCTGTCTATGTGTTAATTTCATTGGTTAATAAAGAAACTGCCTTGGCCCTTTAATAGGACAGAAAATTAGGTAGGCAGAGTAAACTGAACAGAATGCTGGGAGAAAGAAGCCGAGTCAGGCAGTCGCCATGACTCTTCTCTCCAAGACAGACACAGGTTAAGATCTTTCCCGGTAAGACAACACCTCGTGGTGCTACACAGATTATTAAATATGGGTTAAAGCAAGATGTGAGAATTAGCCAATAAGAGGCTGAAACTAATGGATCAAGAAGTGTTTTAAATGAATACAATTTGTGTGTTATTTCAGGTGTAAAACTAGCCAGGTGGCGGGAGGCAGCTCGCCGCTCCTTCTATAGCTGGCAGCAGCATGGGCACTGGAGGGATAGGAAGGCAGCAATGCCAACAGACACACCCAGAGAATCCCACAACCCACCTGCGCCTTTGCAACATGCCTGAGAAGCCAGACCCAGAGCAGCTCTGGGATGCCACTGAGGCCAGAGACTGCTGTAGAGCCATGCACAAGGAGGGGCAGTTCCCAAATACCTACGTGTGACCCAGTGGTGGCTGGCTGGAGCTGCAGGGGTCCCCAAAAGTGGATGTATGGTCTCTAAGCCAATTGTTGAAGGACACAGGTCAAAGAATCCCAGGCTAACTCCAAGATATACCAATTATACTCTTCTTTATTATAAGGGGCAAACTCACAAAACAGGAACGAGAAGTCCAACCTCAGGTGTGTAGCTTGGGAACCACAGAGAGAACCCTGGGTTCTCCAGTGGTTTCCTCCAGATACCCAAAAGGTCACACTCTAGCCTGGTCCAACCTCTTAAAGATCATTGGCTAACAGAGATTCCCCATCAAAACGACTTTGTGCTTACCCTTTGCAATGCAATCTATTCCATCAAAGACATCAGAAAGATATAATATTACCTAATTAAACAAGAAATATGTAACTTCCAAACTCTAGAAATAATAGAGACATCTCACTGCCTGGACAGTTACCCAAAGTTATTTTGTACTGTTGGGGCATTCATCTTCAGACTTCAGACCCATAGTATCCAGCAAACTTTTCCATGAAGCAGGAACTTTCAAAGGCAGTTCAGTCAGTATCTGCTGTGTCCTGCAGAATGTCTCACAGACTCTTTTATGAATCAGGAACCCCGAAAGATCATCTCATCTTTAGGCAAGTTCAGCAGTCCTCTCTCTGAGGGTTCTCTATGTCCAGTTTATGCAATAGTCCAGGCAAGAGCAGTTTCTTGCCCAAATGGCTATCAAACTCCATAAGGAGCCTCTTTGATGCCCATCTTCATCTTGAAGTAGCTGGTGCTGCCAGGAGCAGATGTGTCTCATTGTCATGAGAAACCCTAAGTTGTTAAAACATTTAAAATGCCATATTTTATAGTCCTTGAAAGATATGAAGAATGCCTATCTGAAATGTATCTATGCACATCTAGAAAGTCTAACTAACATGACTACAAACTTGACTATTATAGATGATTATCTATTAACAACCTATATTTCCTAATTATACATTACATTTTTAAAATGAACTACACAATCACTAGACCTTAAGATCAGAAATACATATAACAAAATTGACCTTAAATTTAAATCACTAAAGCAAAATCTATATCAATGCAAATTCATATCTATATCATATCCCCCTTTAAATATAAAAGAACATTTATAAACAATATTTGGGAATATGGGCGCAGTTATTTCTCTCCAAACTGCTTCCTGCTGAATGGGGACGCTTTTAATCAGATCTTTCATGGTGTAACCTGTGTGCCATGAAAGTCATCAGTTGGGTGAAGTATTTTTTTTGAGGGTATTCATAGCAACCTTTCAGGAAGGCGTGGTCTATCATACCATATTGGGATAGAAGCAATCCATAGGGTCTCATTTTCTGTAAAAACAAAAGAAGAATCTCTTTTCCAAAGTATCATATCCTTAGATCCAAATTCTGAAGTCAAGGTATTTTCAAGATATCTTTCTTGGATTAGATCAGCAGCATTTATAAACAAATATCTTTTAGCAGCTGTTGCTTCTTCCTCAGCATTCAAACAATTCAAAGAGAGCATAATAGCATACAGTATCAAGATTCTCTGTGTATTTTCCATCTTTGTGTGGCTTTATTTTAACCTCTATTTCATTTATTTTTACTTTTATTTTTTGAGACAGGTTCTCTATATATCTTTGTCCTGGAATAACTCTGTAGACCAGGCTGTCCTTGAACTCACAGAGATCCGTCTACCACTGCCTCCCCAGTGCTGGGATTAAAGTTGTGTGCTACAATACCTTGAACTCACAGAGATCTGTCTCTCTCTGCCTCCCAGGCATTGGGATTAAAGGTGTGTCCTGCCACACCTTGAAGTCATAGAGGTCAATCTACTTCTGCCCCTTGAAGTCTCAGAGGTCAATCTATCTCTGCCTCCCAAGTGTTGGGATTAAAGGTGTGTGCCACCACACCCAACTATTTTCTTCCTTTTTTTAACTTTAAGAACTTTAACTTTTAGCCTGCTTATATTTTTAACATAATCATTTAGAAGTTTTCTTCATCTTTGAATCTCTCTTTACTGTATATCTCTTTTTCTGACCACATGAGCCTTTAAATTACTAAGCAATATTGGTAGGACTAAAGCTGACTTTGGTGGCTGGATCCACCCAATTCCTTAGCTTTCCAGCCTCATGGCAGAGGTACCAGCTGTACCTGTGTTTATCACCACAAGTCTGTGGCGGTTCAAGGTTCCTGAAAGCAAGCAAGCTGCAACAGTGTTAAACAACAATCAAAAGCTCCATAGTCAGGACTGCCTGCTTGAAAGAGTCAGAGTTTGCCCTGGCAGGACGGCCCAGAAAGCCGGCATTTTAAAACAGCACAGCTTTTTTCCTGCTATGGCTGAAAACCAAAAAGCATGCACTCAGCTTTTCATCAACACCATTTAAGTGTTTCGTGGCAGGACCTCTTAAAAGAGCTGCCTGGTTTTGCAGCTAAAGCTGAGTCAGGAAGCCTCTCTTAGATGAGAGTGCCTGCTTACCTCTAGTATGCAGAGCCAAACCTGAGAAATTGCCGCTACCAAGAAAACATGCTTTACTCCCTTCCCAAGCTTTCTGTGGGTTCAGCCATCCACATCTGGGCGCCATTCTGTAGTGATGAGCTGTGGCGGGCTGTGTTCCTGCCACCCAGCTCTCTGCCGCCTGACTAGCTTATGCCCCGAAATAACAACACACAAACAGTATTCATTTAAACACTGCTTGGCCCATTAGTTTCAGCCTCCTACATCTTGACTAACCCATATCTAATAATCTGTGTAACACCACGAGTGGTGTCTTACCGGGAAAGATTCAGCACGTCTAACCTGGTGGCTGGCTTCATGGCATCTGGCTCAGAGAGCAGAGGCGTGGCATCTTATTAACTTCCCTTCTCAGCATTCTGTTCTGTCTACTCTGCCCACCTACGGGCTGGCCAATCAAATGAGCCAGGCAGTTTCTTCATTAACCAATGAAATCAACTCAAACAGAAGACCCTCCCACATCACTCTGGAGAAGGATACGACCAATTTGATGGACCAAACACAGTCAATGATGGAGGGTGAAGAGAAATTGTCTGAGAGAATTCATGTTGTATTAAGCAAAATCTGTTAAACAGTTATGATGGATTGATGGATAGGGTGTTTGTCCACGAAGGTAATATGTATGCCATAAAAATTATGTCCAAGAAACAGAGTAAGCGATCTCCACTGGAACAGGTACTGGGGAGTAACCGCTGAGCAAGTGAGCCAGAGCCAGAGACTGCTAAGTCCTCACATAAATATGGAACCTTCAAGGGAGTAGACCTAAGCCAGGACCCCTGTGGGTCTGAGTGTTGAGTCTAGGACCTCCCAGGAACTAGGCCTGAGCCAGGACATCTTCCAGTCTAGATATGCATCTGGGACCTCCGAGGGAGTAGGTAGGAACCAGAGATCTCTTTGGGGCCAGGCCTGAGTCTGGGACTTCAGAGGGAGTAGGTCTTAGCCAGGACCTCTGTAGTCCTGGGCATTGGTCTGGGACATCAAAGGCAATAGGCAGGAACCTGGAACCTCTGCTGGTCCAAACGTGAGTCTGGGACCTCTGAGCGAGTAAGCCAGAGCCAGGTCCTCTGGTTCTGGGCACACCCGAGCCTGGGAACTCCAAGGCAATAGACTGGAACCAGAAACTTTGCAGGACCAACTCTAGGCAAGGGACATCCACAGGAGGGGATCCAGACCAGGATTTACAAAAACAGGTAAAAGCCAGTAATCTAGTAGGCCTGAGACAACAAATTCCAAGGGAGCAGAGAAAAACACAGGAGCACTGAGCTACCTCCAGGAACACAAAGTAACCAATGGGTAAACTAGAACTGTGGCACTAACTGTACCACGAGGAACAACCATCTGAGCTTTGGATAATTTGGCACCTAGAAGATTAATCAACAGAATCTCAGACAGCCCAAACCACACCTATTAAAGGAAAAGATGAGTAAGAAAGGTAAGAACACACACTACACCACAAAGAGCAACCTAAAGATTGTACAACAGCAAGACTTGAACAACCAAATATAGATGAATCAGAAGAAAATGCCCTAAAAATAACTTCAAGAGAATGTTTAAAACTCTTAAAGAGGAAATGTGAAATTCCCTCAAAGAAATGGAGGAAAAGACAAACAAAATTTGGAAGACATCAGCAAATCTCTCAGGGAAAACCAAGAAAAAGAAATCAGACATATGAAAGAAACTATTCAAGACTTGAAAACTGAAATAGAGACAATAAAGAAACACAAGCTGTGGTAATTATAGAAACAGAAATTACGAGAAACGATCAGGAACCACAAAAGCAAGCATGTACAGCAGAATACAAGAGATAGAAGAGAGAATCTCAAGTACTGAAGATACAATAGAGGAAATAGAATCATCTGTTAAAGAAAACATTAAATCTAACAAATGCTTAACCCAAAATATCCAGGAAATATGGGACACCATGAAAAGAAAATCTAAGAATAGGTATAGAATAATAAGGAGAAGTAGTTCAACTCAAAAGCACATAAAATATATTTAACAAAATCATAGAAGAAAAACATTCCCAACCTAAAGAAAGATATGCCTATGAAGATCCAAAAAGCCTACAGAACACCAAATAGACTGGATAAAAAATGTCCTCTTGCCAAACAATCAAAACACTAAACATACAAAGTAAAGAAAGAAAAGAGGTGCAAAGAAAAAGGCCAAGTAACATATAAAGGTAGACCTATCAGAATTACACCTGACTTCTCATTGGAGACAATGAAAGCCATACGGTTATTGTCAAGTGTTATGCTGACATTAAGAGACCATGGATGCCAGCCCAGACTACTATACCCAGCAAAACTTAAATCACCATAGAAAGGCAAAACAAGATATTTCATGACAAAACCAGAGTTCACCAATACCTAGCTACAAACCCAGCCCTACACAAAATACTAGAAGGAAAACTCCCACCCAAGGAAGTTGGCTACACCAACAAAAACACAGACAATTGATGGTCTCAGTAGCAAATCCCAAAGAAGAGAAAAACACATAAATTAACATTACCAGCAATGAAAAGTAAATTAACAGGAGATAGCAATCACTGGTCATTAATATCTAACAAAATAGACTTCAAGCTAAAATCAGTCAAAAGAGACAAAGAGGTCATTTCATATTAGCCACAGGAAAAATCATTCAAGAAATCTCAATACTGAACATCTATGCTCCAAATACAAGGGGACCCTCATATGTAAAAGCAGCATTTCTAAAGCTTAAATAATATATTAAATCCCACACACTAATAGTGGGAGACTTTAACACTCCACTCTCACTACTAGACAGGTCAGTCAGACAAAAAATGAACAGAGAAATGAGAGAACTAACAGGTGTTGTGACTCAAATGGACTTAACAGACATATATAGAATACTCTATCCAAACAGAAAAGAATAACCTTCTCACCATCTTATGGAACGTTCTCAAAAATTGACCACATACTCAGTAACAAAACAAACCTCAACAAATACAAAAAAATTGGAATAACCCAATGTACCTTACCAGATCACCATGTTTTAAAACAGAGCAGTACTAATTCCAGAAAACCCACAAACACATGGAAATTAAACATCATCAATGGATCAAGGCCGGGCGGCGGTGGCGCACGCCTTTAATCCCAGCACTCGGGAGGCAGAGGCAGGCGGATCTCTGTGAGTTCGAGACCAGCCTGGTCTACAAGAGCTAGCTCCAGGATAGGCTCCAAAGCTACAGAGAAACCCTGTCTCGAAAAACCAAAAAAAAAAAAAAAAAAAAAAAAAAAAAAAAAAAAAAAAATGGATCAAGGAAGAAATAAAGGGAGAAATTAAAAACTTCCTAAAATTCAATGAAAATGACCACACACCATACCCAAAAATATGGGACACAATAAAAGCAGTGTTAAGTGTTCATAGCACTAAATGCCTGCATGAAGAAGCTGTAAAAAATGCACTACTGAATTAACATAACATTTGAAAATTTTAGAATGAAAAGAAGCAAACTCACCTAAGAGAACTAGACAGGAAATAATCAAATTGAGAGCTAAAATCAACAAAATAGAAACAAGGAAAACAATACAAAGAATCAGTGATTCTTCGAGAAAATCAATAAACAGACAAACCTCTATCCAAACTAACCAAAAGGCAGTGAGAGAATATCCAAATTAACAAAATCAGAAATGAAAAGGAGGACATAACAACAGACATGGAAGAAACACAGAGAATCATCAGATCATATTTCGAAAACCTGTACTCCATAAAATTGAAAACTTAAAGGAAACAGACAATTTTCTGGATAAATATCACTTACCAAAATTAAATCAAGACTAGATAAGCAAATTAAACAGACCTATAACTGCTGAAGAAATAGAAACAGTAATCAAAAGTCTCCCAACCAAAAAAGGCCCAGGACCAGATAGTTTCAGCTCAGAATTCTATAAGACTTCCAAAGAAGAACTAATACCAATACTCAAATTATTCCACACAATAGAAACAGAAGCAACATTGCCAAACTCTTTTTTATGAGGCTACAATTATGCTGATACTCAAACCACAGAAAGACATTACTAAGAAGGAGAATTACAGTCCAATCTCACTCATGAACATTGATGTAAAAATACTAAATAAAATACTAGCAAATCGAATTCAAGAACACATCGGAACCATCGTCCACCATGGTAAAGTTGGCTTCATCCCAGAGATGCAGAAATGGTTCAACATACAGAAATCTGTCAACCTAATCCACCATATAAAAAAACTGAAAAATAAAAGCCACATGATTATCTTATTAGATGCTGAAAAAGCTTTCAACAAAATACAACATCCCTTCACGATAAAGGTCTTTGAGAGGACAAGGAACATACATAAACATAATAAAGGCAATAGACAGAAAGCCAACAGCCAACACCAAACTAAATGGAGAGAAACTCCCAGCAATCCCACTGAAATCAGGAATAAGACAAGGTTGTCCACTCTCTCCATATCTATTATAGTGCTTGAGGTTCTAGCTAGAGCAATAAGACAACAAAAGTAGATCAAAAGGTTACAAATTGGGAAAAAAGTCAAACTGTCACTATTTACTGATGATATGTTAGTTTACATAAGCGATCACAAAAATTCTACCAAGGAACTTCTACAACTTTAAACACTTTTAGAAATGTAGCAGGAGTGCCGGGCGGTGGTGGCGCACGCCTTTAATCCCAGCACTCGGGAGGCAGAGGCAGACGGATCTCTGTGAGTTCGAGGCCAGCCTGGTCTACAAGAGCTAGTTCCAGGACAGGCTCCAAAGCCACAGAGAAACTCTGTCTCGAAAAACCAAAAAAAAAAAAAAAGAAGAAGAAATGTAGCAGGACACAAGGTTAACTCAAAAAAGTCAGTAGCCCTCATACACAGATAATAAATGGGCTGATAAATCAGAGAAACATCACCCTTCACAATAGCCACAAATAGCATAAAATATCTCAGAGTTACTCTAACCAGACAAGTGGAAGACTTGTATGACAAGAACTTTAAATCTTTGAAGAAAGAAATTGAAGAAACACCAGAAAGTGGAAAGATCTCCCATGTTCTTGGGTAGGCAGAATTAACACAGTAAAAATGGCAATCTTACCAAAGCAATCTACAGATTCAATGCAATGCCCAGCAAAATTCTTTGCAGACCTCAAAAGAACAGTACTCAACTTCATATGGAAAAGCAAAAAAAAAAAAAAAAAACAACAAAAAAAAAACAAAAACAAAAAACAAAAAAAAACAGGATAGTCAAAACAATCCTGTAAAATAAAAGAACTTCTGGAAGCATCACAATCCCTGACTTCAAACTCTACTACAGATCTACAGTACTGAAATCAGCCTGGTATTGACATAAGAACAAACAGAAGGACCAATAGAACTGAATAGAAGACCCGGGTATTAAGCCACTCTCCTTCAAACACCTGATTTTTGATAAAGAAGCAAAAAGTATGGAAGAAAAGATAGCATATTTAACAAGTGGTGCTGGCATAACTAGATAGCAACATGTAGAAGACTGAAAATAGACCCATATCTATAACCATGCACAAAACTCAAGTCCAAATGGATCAAAGTCCTCAACATAAAGCCAGCCACACTGAACCTTACAGAGGAGAAAGTGGGAAGTACACTTGAATGCATTGGCACAGAAGACCACTTCCTAAATATAACTCCAGTAGCACAGACACTGAGATAAACAATAAATGGAACCTCCTGAAACTGAAAAGTTTCTGTAAAGCAAAGGGTATAGTCAACAAGACAAAATGACAACCTACAGAATGGGAAAGAATCTTCACTTAACCCCACATCAGACAGAGGTCTGATCTCTAAAATATAGAAAGAACTCAAGAAATTGGTCATCAAAAGAACACAATCAATTAAAAAATGGATTTCAGACCTAAACAGAAAACTCTCAACAGAGGAATTTATAATGGCTGAAAGACACTTAAGAAAATGTTCAACGTCTTTAGTCATCAGATAAATGCAAATCAAAACAACACTAGATTCCAGAGAATTTAGACAACAATGAGAACACTAAGAGAAACTTACATAGATCTAACCTACATGGAAAGTAGAAAAAGACAAGATCTCCTGAGTAAATTGGGAGCATGGGGACCCCAGGGGAGGGTTGAAAGGGGGAGGGGAAAAATGTAGAGCTCAATAAAAATCAGTTTAAAAAACTGTAAAAAACATTATGTCCAAGGATTAGATGTTATCCTTACTGGACAGACTTCATACCTTGAAATTCTCAAGGAGGGCATTAAAACAAAACACTGGACAGGAGATGCAGACTTTACAAAAGGCAGTGGTAAAAAAAATTAAAGATTAAAATATTTATCAAAATTATTGAGCAGGGACAAAAGTTACAAAGACAGTACCAAACTCCTGGATGGCTTACCCAGAGGTCTAACTGCCTATCCAGTGATCTCCTTGGAAAGACCATCTGGCAACAAGTACCCTAAGGTAGTAAAAAAATATAGATGGGAACCCATTCGTATAAGTGATCTAAAAAAATTAAATAAACAATAATTTCTTACAGCCTACATTCACCCTTTGTTGGGAGAATGGTCAAAATGTGGGCTTCAAACAATAAGGGTACCCACAAGCTCGGCTTTAGTTAATCTTAGTGGTCCTAAAAGATGGACCACAGCTTCTCTAAAACTGGTTATTGGAAAAAAAGACAAAAATTTTTGAACAAAAGGAAAAAGCAAAAGAATTTGAGATTTTCCAAGATCAAATTCTTGGGGAGGGTTCTCACTCTGACCAGGCTCTTTACGACAAACACACCTTATCCCTATGCAGCACAACAGCCTTAAATTCATGGGACAAGATTTAGAAACCAAAAAAGAAAAAAATATATACTAGGGTCAGAGAAAACCTTATAGTGACTTCTTTCAAAGATTAACTAAGGCTGGACAAATGGGAGTAACAGACCCAGAAAGTAGATATATACTCATTAAATCTTTGGCTTTTAATAATGCCAATTTATAATGCAAAAAGATCCTTGGGCCTTTAAATGTCAGATCAGCACTAATGGATGAATGGATCTGCATATAATGAATGCTAAGACATTTGACTATAATAATAAATTGGGTAGGAGAAGTGATTTCCAATGTTATGAGGAAACAGCAAAATGATAAATGTTTTAATTGTGGTAAAATAGAACATCTGAGAGGGGATTTTATACAAGAAATTCCTAGAAATAGTATCTACTCTAGAAATGGCAAGAATAGGAGGACTTCGGGTCTCTGGAGGAGGTGTGGCAAAGGCTGACACTGGACCAATAAATGTAGGTTGACAAAGGACAGACAAAACAATCCGATACCATCAGAGAACTCCCTTGGGGGCCTCTCGCAGGTCCAATGGCCCAATCTTTCCCAGTTAGTGTGGAAAACATTTCCCACAAAAAATTTTAAAAATCTAGTGCCTACTGTAAAAAACCATGCTGGTCTGAATAATAAAATAGATGTGGAGCATAAATCAAAAACTCTAGTAGGAAATAAAAAACATTCTGGCAGACTTCTATAAATGATCAAAGATCAAAGCTAAAAATGTAAATGTCATTGTTATTGAGTGATTGATAGACATGGGGGTGGATGTAAATATCATTACTCCAGAATCTTGGTATCCGAATTGGCTTCATCAAGAGACAGATATTCAGTTCCTAGGAATTAAAACCCTATCTCAAGTAAAACAATGCATGAAATGGGATAAATGCATCGGGCCAAAAGAAAAAAAGGGAAGGCTGAGGCCATAATGTAGCTAATGCTGCAATGAATTTATGGGTTTGTGACCTGTTGCAGCAATGAAATATTGAGGTTAACATTCTTGCAGTCCCCAAAACTTATGTTTCTGGAAAGATATTACAAGGTATTAAAGACAAAGCTCATCAGCCATTCAGGCTGTATAGGAACACAAAACTACTAGCAAACCTTCAGAGGTTCTAATGGTCCTGCCTTTAAAATGGTTAACTGAGAAACCAATATGGGTTAAACAATGTTCTCTAACAGAAAGCTTTAAAACAGTTGGTGCAGGAGAAACTAGATGCTCAACATATTAAAAATTCTACCATTCCTTAAAATTCTCCTGTTTTTGTTGTTAAAAAGAAATCTGAAAAATGGAAAATGGTAACAGATCTAAAAGCTTGAGTCATCAAGATTACTAAACCTATGGGCCCTCTATAATCTGAAATTCCTCTGTTTTCTCTGTTACTGAAAGTATTTAAAGGATTGTTTCTTCACTATACCTTTCCAAAAAAAAGGACTGAGAAAACTTTGCCTTCACAGTGCCTACTTAAAATAATTCTCAGCCTACTAGGAAATACCAATGGACTATCCTCTCACAGAGAATGCTCAATAGCCTCACCCTGTGGCAAAACTTAGTCAATGAAAATAATATGTAAGCAATTTTATAAAGTCTGTAATTTACTATTATATGGATGACATTTTGTTTTCTGATTCAAATGCAGATACCTTAAAAAGAATGTTTCAAAAAGTAAAAACAAAAACAAAATTGCCTAAATGGGGATTACAAGTTGCTCCTAAAAAGATTCAAAGAGGAGATTCTGTCAATTACTTAGGTTACAAAATATAAAATTTTTCTTTCTCCATGCTTATTTTGTTTAAATTGTATTTTTTATTGAATATATGTCTTTATAATGTTTAAGTTTTCCTCAATAAACATTAGATTTTTCTACAGATGTTGCTGGAGCTCCTTCTGCTCCTTCAGCCAATAGCCGCTGAGATACCAGCCCATTGGGGCGTGGTCTCTCTTTTTAAAAATGCGGCCACTTCCCTCCGCTCGCTCTCTGGCTTCCGGCTCTGCTTCTGACGACTAGGCTCCCTTCCTGATTGCGCAGAGGGCTGTTGTCTGGGACGGTGATCTGTAAGTTTTTTCCCCTTTAAATAAATAACCATTCTATTAATCATAATTCCAAACTGGTGTGGGATTGTTTATGATTTACACCATCATCTGGCGCCCAACGTTTGGTTTTAGGACCCCTCCTTTCCCCGCTCGGCTGCCTGCCGCCAGCGCAGCTTGGCGTGAGCCCTCCCTCCCTCAGCTGCGGCCTGTGCCTTGTGCGTGGAGACAGCGTTTAATGTAAATTCCACACAGTGGCTTTTCTTGCTGAAATTCTTTATATTTTCTCTTTACACGCCTCAGGTTGACTCCAAGTCCCCACGCCCCCTATCGTTTGTCTCCCCACGTGGATTTAAACTCCACAGGCCCGCACAGTCTCTGCCCGCCTGGCCTACTCTTTTCTGAGACGCTTTTAAATCTCCCTTGCAAGCTCAGCGCTTGGGTGGCGCAAACCAGTTTGCAGGCGGTTGCCGAAAAACTGCAACCCCTCAGGGCGACTCTGTCACGTGGAGGCCATACACAGCTGCGGCTTCCAGGTTGCTCTTCTTTTCCCTTGGATTCTGGGTTTCTAGTTCTGTGTGTGGAATTGATTTAATTACATTTTCTTTGTTGAGCAACTCGCATTTCCCAGTTTTTAACAAATACTAAGGTGGACACTGAAACAGGACCCCGTTTTAATCAACTTTGCAGCGGTTCTAGTCACGACTCTGCAACAGCACCACCGGCTGGATAATAGGTAATATGGCAGTTTTCGTTTCCAACGCAAATTTTACTGTTTTGTTTATTAATACATTGGACTATATCATGCAAGGTTTATATGATTATGGGGATACCTTAATTTGCTTGTTACTAGGTTTCAGTTTTATTTTCCATATTCTATCATTAAGGAAGAATAAGGCACTCGTAAGAACGATACAATCTCTACGGACTAATAATGAACAACTAGTAGAAAGGATTAAAATTATTGAAAATCAGAGGTTATCTGAACAAGTGGATACTATGATAGACAAAACTGACTCCATATCCAAGGGTACTAGGAAGTTACCTGAAAGGGTTCAGGCTGTTGAATTTGATGTTCAGACGTTATCACAAAGTTTTGATAAGGTAACAGACAGAATGTACCTCCAAGATGGGAATCTACATGATATACAAGAAAAGTTTAAAGAGGACATATTATCTTTGAAGGAAAAAATTAAAACTTTGGAAACACAAGTATAGAATAGAGACCAAAAATTTGATACCTTAGTGAAATCACTAGAAACACATACAGGTCAGGAGATTCAGGATTTAAGAGAGATGATGATAAAAAGATTTGAAAAGATTGAAGAACTTATTCGAGCTGGTGAACAGAGTAAGGAGGCACAAGGACAGGCTACAATGCCACCACCAGCTATTAGAACTGGCTTACCCAGGGTTTTAGTGACATCCCCTGTAATTAATTCTGACAAAGCATCAACTTCCAAAGGCTCAAAGGGAGTCAAAGATGCTAGATGGAAGCCAATAGAACTGAATGATCTAAAAGAAATTAAGCAGGCTGTTGTTAATTATGGCTTGCACTCTGCATTTGTTAAGGAAATGATAAAGACTTGGGCCTCTAATGTCAGAGCTACCTCCCATGATTTCTCTCAGTTAGTGTATGCAGTTTTAGATGATGGACCTTCCTTGATGTTTGGAATTTATTTCAGAGAAGAATCCAAACATATGGAACAGCAAGGAAGAGCAAAAGGTGTGGAGGTTTCCCAAGATCAAATTCTTGGTGTAGGAGCATATGCTGATCCACAGGTCCAAGCTCTTTACAACGAAGAAGTATTATGTCTATGTCACCAAGCAGCCTTAAATGCTTGGAATAGGATACAAGCTAAAAGGGTCGAATCATATACAAGGATTAGGCAGGGACAGAGAGAACCCTTTATTGACTTTTTGCAAAGATTAATTAAGGCTCTGGACATAGGGGTAACAGACCCAGAAGCTAGACGAATACTTCTTGAATCTCTAGCTTTTGAAAATGCAAATGTAGATTGCAAAAGATAATTGGGCCTTTAAAGTCTAGATCAGCACCTATGGATGAATGGATTCAACATACGATGAATGTTGAGACGTTTAGCTATAATGATGAATCTTGGGTAGGAGAAGCAATTTCCAAAGCAATGAGGAGACATCAAACTGCCAGGTGTTTTAATTGTGGTAAATTAGGGCATCTGCAAAGGGATTGCAGACAAAGAACTTCTAGGAATAATATCTCCTCTGGGAATGACAAAAATAGGAGACCTCGGCCTTCAGGTATATGTAGGAGATGCGGTAAAGGCCGACATTGGTCCAACGAATGCAGGTCAACAACAGACAGACAAGGAAACCCGATACCATCGGGAAAC
Organism: Arvicola amphibius; assembly: GCF_903992535.2. Lineage (NCBI taxonomy): Eukaryota > Metazoa > Chordata > Mammalia > Rodentia > Cricetidae > Arvicola > Arvicola amphibius. Next base: position 84,827,786 of record NC_052052.2, read on the forward strand.
CCCTTGAGGGGCCTCTCGCAGGCCCCCAAGCCAACAGTGGCCCAGTCATTCCCAGTCACAGTGGAGAACGTGCCTCACCAAGAAAACTAAAAGCTCCAATTTCTGCTGTAAAAAGTAATACTGGTCTAAATGATGAATTACATGTGGAGGACGAGTCAAAAAATCCAGTAGGACAGAGTAAACGTATATTTTGGCAGACTTCTATTAATGATCAAAGACCAAAGCTAAGAGTCTGTATAAATGGCATTTTTATTGAAGGCTTATTAGACACAGGTGCGGATGTAAGTATCATTACTCCAGAATCTTGGCATCCGAATTGGCCTCTTCAAAAGGTAGATGTTCAGTTCCTGGGAATTGGAACCCTGTCTCGTGTAAAACAAAGCACAAGATGGGTCGAATGCATAGGGCCTGAAGGGCAAATAGAAAGACTAAGGCCATATATAGCCAATATTGCAATAAATTTATGGGGCCGTGACCTGCTACAACAATGGAATACCCAGATTAACATTCCTGCAGTCTCAGGAACTCATAATTCTGGGAAGGATGTAATAAAGTACCATGCACAAAGGTCACCAGCCATTCAGGCTGTACAAGAACATAAAGCAACTAACAAACCTTTAGAGGTACCAACAGATCTACCTTTAAAATGGCTAACTGAGAAGCCAATATGGGTTAAACAATGGCCTTTAGCTGAAGATAAATTACAGGCATTGGAACAGCTGGTACAAGAGCAACTAGATGCTCACCATATTGAGGAATCAACCAGCCCTTGGAATTCTCCTGTGTTTGTTGTAAAAAAGAAATCTGGTAAATGGAGAATGGTGACAGATCTAAGAGCTGTCAACAAGGTAATTCAACCTATGGGCCCACTACAATCTGGAATTCCTTTGCCTTCTCTATTACCAAAAGGATGGCCTCTTATAGTTATTGATTTGAAAGATTGTTTTTTCACTATACCTTTACAAGAAAAGGATAGAGAAAAATTTGCCTTCACAGTGCCTACTTATAATAATTCTCAGCCTACTAAGAGATATCAATGGACTGTCCTCCCACAGGGGATGCTCAATAGTCCCACATTGTGCCAATATTTTGTAAGTAAGCCATTGGAAATAATTCGTAAACAATTTCCCAAGTCAATAATTTATCATTATATGGATGACATTTTGTTATCTGATTCAAATAAAGATACTTTGGAAAGGATGTTTGAAGAAGTAAAGAAAGTCTTGCCTATATGGGGATTACAAATTGCCCCTGAAAAAATTCAAAGAGGAAATTCTATTAATTACCTAGGTTACAGAATAGGGTTAGAGAAAATTAAAACGCAAAAGGCACAAATTAGGAGAGACAGGTTACAGACTCTTAATGACTTCCAAAGATTGTTAGGAGACATTTCCAGTCTACGACCAGCTGTTGGGATAACACCTGATCTTATAGTTCATTTAAACAAAACCTTAGATGGTGATAAAGATTTGAATAGTCCCAGAAAACTGACAGCTGAAGCAGAAAAGGAACTGACAATGATTGAGGAAAAATTACAGGAGGCACATGTGAATAGGGTGAACCCAAATATTAGCTGCATCCTAGTCATATTGCCTTCCAGAATTTCTCCTACAGGGATTTTAATGCAGAGGGAAGATACTATTTTAGAGTGGATATTTATGCCTAATAAACCAAGTAAAAAATTAAAAACTTATGTGGAAAAAGTCTCTGAATTAATTATAAAAGGTAAGCTGAGACTTCGTCAACTAGCAGGTATAGACCCAGCAGAAATTATAGTGCCTTTTACTACTGAGGAAATAAAAAAGTTATGGGAAGACAATGAACCATGGCAAAGAGCTTGTGCTAATTTTTTGGGAGAAATTAATAGCAACTATCCCAAAAGTGATAGACTTAACCTCATAAAGAGAACTTCTTGGATTCTTCCTAGAATTGTACGTGATGCTCCAATAACTGGAGCCCGTACGTTTTATACTGATGCAAATAAATCAGGGAAAGCTGGTTACAAGTCAGATGAATTGAGTAAGGTGGAACAAAGCCCTTATAATTCTGTCCAAAAGGCAGAATTATATGCCATTCTTATGGTGCTAAGGGACTTTAAAGAACCTCTTAATATAGTTACAGATTCACAATATGCAGAAAGAGTTATCTTGCATATTGAAACTGCTGAATTTATTCCAGATGACACAGAGTTGACTTCATTGTTTATCCAGGTACAAGATATAATTAGGAATAGGCTTTGTCCAATGTACATAACACACATCCGGTCCCATACGGGTCTGCCTGGTCCTCTAGCACAAGGTAATGCAGAGATTGATCAATTATTGATTAGAAGTGTGTTGAAGGCCTCAGAATTTCATAAAAAGCATCATGTCAATAGTAAAGGCCTAAAGAAAGAATTTTCCATTACATGGCAACAAGCTAAGGACATTATAAAGAGATGTCCTACTTGTTCTTTCTATAATCAAACACCGTTGCCTGCAGGGAGTAACCCAAAGGGTACTCAAAGGAATGAAATCTGGCAGATGGATGTGTTTCACTTTATGGAATTTGGTAAATTAAAATATGTACACCACACCATAGACACATATTCAGGTTTTCAATGGGCTACTGCCCTGAGCTCAGAAAAGGCCGATTCAGTAATCACACTTTTATTAGAAGTTATGGCCATCATGGGTATACCTGCACAAATAAAGACAGACAATGGTCCAGCATATTTATCTAAGAAAATGAAACGCTTTTTTGATTATTATAATATAAAACACATTACAGGTATACCAAATAATCCTACAGGTCAGGCAGTTATAGAAAGATCAAATCGTACTATAAAGGATATGCTGAACAAACAAAAAGGGAAGGAAAATACCCCCAGAAATAGATTGCATAATGCTTTATTAACCTTGAATTTTCTTAACGCTAATGAGAAAGGAACAACAGTGGCAGAAAGACATTGGATAATGGAAAAGTCTAATGAACTAAATCAACCAATTTATTTCAAAGATGTGCTGACCTCTCAATGGAAGCCAGGAGATGTGCTACGTTGGGGAAGGGGTTTTGCTCTTGTTTCCACAGGAGAAGAAAAATTGTGGATACCATCAAAATTAATAAAGGTTCGATTTGAAGAGGAGAAACCTCTTGGAAAGGTGAAATGACAGCTCATCCACAATGATGATATTCATACAGGTGGTAAGAAAAACATATAGAATGGGGGCAGGGTTCTGTTCTTATCTCCACAGGTAAACATTCATCTTTGAAAAATTCAAGGGACCCTGGATGTTTGAATACTGACAGATGGGAAAATAACTGCCCAATAGGGATTATCAAGAAAACTGAATGGATTCTGTAAGTAGAATACACTAAATCATATTTCTAAATTTATAGAGCTGGTTTTGGAGTTGGACTCTGGCTCAGTCCCTCTCTAATTCCAAGCCTGTTGTTAAGAGAACCCAGAGTTTCTGGAGTTTCTGTCTCATGTCAAGAGCCATGATATGGGACAGAAAGAAATATGAGTTTAGAAAACATCTTTGCTTTTCTTCATACCTCTCATACTTTTCATTGAACATATCATGTCTTTCATTGAATATATGTATGTCTGTATATGTCTATATGATTAATGTTTGAGCTTTTCACAATGAACAATGAGTTTTTCCTGCAGTGACATTTGAAGTTTCCAGGAAGAAGATGGGGCCCCATAACAACAACTCCACCTGGTTGATATGACGTCATGATACTTATAGCGCTACTACAAGACTACAAGACCTGTTTTGGGTACCAGCTGCACAAGACAGTTCCAACTTGCTTATCTGAAATGGTGCACATCTTGTACAACATTCTGTCCAGACCTACACAAAATACTCAGAGACTATTTGCAATTTTAAAAGATATTGATCTTGGAATTTAACCATCATTTTACTTTCACAGGATCCCCCAGAAAGACGTCGCCCCCATGACAGCTGGAAGTAATTCTAGAGGACGACGTCCCCTCTCCCCGTAAAGTTTGTCCTTGGGTTTAGGGACATTATTTAAGGGTTGATTATAATTAGTATATGGTTGAGGGTTTGGGGGTTAGGGGAGGAATTTTATAAGCTCAGGGATCTTTTTGAAAAAAAAAAGAGGGATAATTGGATGATGGGATAATAGATTTGTAATTGTGAGTTACTGTTTTTAGACAAGTAATTTGGTATCAATTCTTGTATATTGATACAAAGTTAAATTATATTGACTATTGTATGCATGCATGTTTCTACCTCTGTTTAAAACATTTATGTATTGATATATATTGTATTGATATATATATTGTATGTATTTATCATATTGCATTGTATATTTGTACATTGTTTATATTTGGAGGTCATATTGTCCTCATTTATTGCACAGTTGTTTATTGTCTTAGTCTTTAAGTTAGATAGGTATTGAGAATTATATAGATCAGTAGTCATCTATGTTTGTCATTTATAATTAGACTAATCAGGTTCATTAGATAAATAGAGATTATACTCAGAATAGATAGATAATCTTCAACCTCTTCAAAGAGCTGTAGAAAATGGCCTTTAATTTAACTCAGAGTTCCATGGTAGACAAATAATTTGGTAGTGAGACACAATTGCTCCTGGCAACACCAATCTATTCCCAAGAGAATGTTGAGCACCAAAGACACTCCACATGGAGCCTTTCTTCTTGGCAGAACTGGCCTTTGGGCAAAGAAATGCCCATACCTCAACCACTGACAGATACAGAGCATCCATAAATGGATAAAACAGGACTGTCATATCCTGCCAAGACAGGGTAAGATAGTTCTGAAAAGTTTCTTGCCTTTGAAAATGGTATGTCAGTTACGTTAGGCCTTAGCCAAAGTTGGTTGCTTCAACGCTGCAAACGTGACTTTGGGTGATTGTCCAGGTAGCTAGTTGTCTCTGTGATTTGTTACATGTTTTAGAAGTTGTTTGAATGCACTTCCTAATTACTCAGGTAACATTATTTTCCTTCTCAGATCTTCGATGGGGTTGAAGACTATATAAATGTAGTTACTTTCCTCTCATGACTTGGCCAAGTTATTTATTATACAAGACTTAAGCTAGTTGGAATAGGATATTTGTGCTTATTGTATATAATTTCATAGTAGGTTTAGAACTCTCTTACTTAAACTAAAGGGGGAGGTGTTGCGGGAGCTCCTTCTGCTCCTTCAGCCAATAGCCGCTGAGATACCAGCCCATTGGGGCGTGGTCTCTCTTTTTAAAAATGCGGCCACTTCCCTCCGCTCGCTCTCTGGCTTCCGGCTCCACTTCTGATGACTAGGCTCCCTTCCTGATTGCGCAGAGGGCTGTTGTCTGGGACGGTGATCTGTAAGTTTTTTCCCCTTTAAATAAATAACCATTCTATTAATCATAATTCCAAACTGGTGTGGGATTGTTTGTGATTTACACCATCATACAGATCCCTTTCCTTCAATAATCTTTAAAGTTTCCAGGAAGAAGATGTGGCCCCACAGCAATGACTCCACCTGGTTAAGATAAAATCATGATGCTGACAGCGCTAAAATAAAGATTTGGGGGGCGGGTACTAGCTGCTAAAATGGTGCACCTTCTCACAACATTCTGGTCAGAACTTCAAAGAAAAACTTTGAAAACCCTATCAACTACTCAGAAATCATTTGCAATTATACTAGACAATAATCTAAAGAGAAAAAAGAGAAAAAATTTAATGGGATAACAGGTAATTTACTGTGAACTTATTCATACTAATAATAATCATAGTAATAAAGTAAAAACTTGTGAACTATTACTTATGGACAATTTACATTTGTATAGTTTGTTATATATTAATACAAGTTCAAATTATATTTGTTATTTCTGTTTACAATATTTGTACATCCATGCAAAGTTATTTCATCAGATTGTATGTATACATGTTTCTACCTTTGATGGAGGACTTTCATTGGTTAATTAATAAAGAAACTGCTTGGCCCAATAGGTCAGAACATAGGTGGGTGGAGTAGACAGAACAGGATGCTGGGAATGAGGCAGACGCTTCAGGCAGTTGCCATAGTCAGTCACCATGCTTCTCCTCTCCAAGACAGACAGATGCAGGTTAAGATCTCTCCTGGTAAGCAAGCACCTCATGGTGCTACATGGATTACTAAATATGGGTTAATTAGCCAATAAGAGGCTGAAACTAATGGGCCAAGCAGTGTTTAAATGAATACAATTTGTGTGTTGTTATTTCGGGCATAAAGCTAGCCGGGTGGCGGGAGGCAGCCCGCTTCTCCTTCTACAGAGTGGCGACCAATGTGGTGAGTAAATCCACTTAAAAACCTGAGAGGGCTTTAAAAAAAAGGGAGAGAGAGTTTAACACAGCTTTTTTGCTGTTTGCTAGAGTGTGCTGCAGAGAAATTTTTTTGAGGATGTGCCATAGAGAAATTTCCTGTTTCAGCAAAAGCAGCAGAAAGAAAAGCTGCTCATTTTAAAACATGGCTTCCTGGGGCTGTGCCGCCAGTGTAAACTCTGGCTTTAAAGCATTTCAATGGCTTTTATGGGACTGGATGTTTGTGTTCCCACTCGGAATCAGAAGGAGAGTGCTCTGAGACTGGGCCAATGGCTCAGTGCTCCCCGCCTGCACCTGGGCAGATGGCAGAATCAGGCTTAGGCAGACGGAAGAGCATGGCAGATTCCTTCAGCCATACAGAGAGATTTGGCTGTAATTTGGATGAAAAGAGTTTCTGTGCTGCACGCTCAGTCTCAGAATTAAAGTGCTGAGTGCAGTTCCTACCTGGCGGCCCAGAGCTAGCACAAAATGGATGTCCTCCATTTTGAAATTGGAGAGAGGTGGAGCCAACATCCAGAGCAGCCTTCTGCTCTGCAGCTCAGAGGCAGCTCAGAGACGCGCCTGATTCAGTCACAAGTGGCTCGGCTCCCCTCAACCATGCTGAATTGTGCTGACCTCAGGCAGGAACTATTGTAATTACCATAATAACAGTGCAGTTAAGGTTTAGACTTGGCAGGAAATAAGCAGTACCGTATTACTCCTTTGTGGCACAAATGGGTCACAGTGTTGGATGAATGTACGTAGGCTTGAGAGAGAGAAGAAAAAATATAGAGAATAAAGTTAATGCCTTAAAAAGGGAAGGATAAAGTCTTTAAAGAGACAGAGTACAGATAGTTATAGATTAAAAGAAATAAATAAAAGCCATGTAAAAATGGAAAATTCACAGAGTCTGGATTATGTATTTTATTGTGTTTTTTTTTAAATTTTTTACTGTGAAGGAGCTAAGTACACAAAAATATTTCATTGTATGCGCTGCCAAACTAAACCAACATAAATGTTCTAAAGGTATCTTGACTTCAGAATTTGGATCTAAGGATATCATGCTTTGGAAAAGAGTTTCTTCTTTTGTTTTCACAGAGGATGAGACCCTGCGGATTGCTTCTATCCCAATATGGTATGATAGACCATGCCCTCCTGAAAGGTTGCTGTGAACACCTTCAAAAAATTACTTCACTCAACTGCCAACTGAGAGGAACCTGGCACATAGGTTATACCGTGAAAGACCTAAATTACAGCGCCCCCATTCAGCAGGAAGCAGTTTGGAGAGAAATAACTGTGCCCATATTCGCAAATATTGTTTATAAATGTTCTTTTACATTTAAAGGGGGATATAATATAGATATGAATAATTTGCATTGGTATAGATTTTAAGGTCAATTTTGTTATATGTATATGTATTTCTAATCTTAAGGTATTGTGATTGAGTAGCTCATTTAAAAATGTATAATTAAAAATATAGGTTGTTAATGGATAATCATCAATAATAGTCAAGATTGTAGTCATGTTAGTTAGATTTTCTAGATATATAGAGATATATATTTCAGTTATATAGACATTTTTCATATCTTTCAAAGACTGCAGAATATGGCACATAATGTTTTAATAACTTAGGGCTTTTCACGAAAATGAGACACGTCTGCTCCTAGCAGCACCAATCTACTTCAAGAGGAAGATGGGCATTGAAGAGGCTCCTTATGGAGTTTGATAGCCATTTGGGCAAGAAACTGCTCTTGCCTGGACTGTTGCATAAACTGGACACAAAGAACCCACAGAAAGAGGACTGCTGAACTTGCCTAAAGGTGAGATGGTCTTTCGGAGTTCCTGATTCGTGAAAGAGTCTGCGAGACATTCTGCAGGACCCAGCAGAAAGTGACTGAACTGTCTTTGGAATTTCCTGCTTCATGGAAATGTCTGCTGGATACTATGGACCTTTAGGCCGAAGATGGATGCCCCAATGGTACAGAGGAACTTTGGGTGACTGTCCAGGCAGCGAATTATCTCTGTCATTTCTAGAGTTTGAAAGTTGCATATTTCTTGTTTACTTAGGTAGTATTATATCCTTCTGGAGTCTTTGATGGAGTTGAAGAATAAATAGACAGTAATAGCTTTCCTTAGTTATGATAAAAGATAAAATAGATCTAAATATTGTAAATGTAATTCTTGCTTGATAATTGTTTTGTTATATGTAATTTTCCTATGTTAAAGTTAAAGCCTTCTTTTTGTTTAAACAGAGAAAGGGGAAATGATGGAGGACTTTCATTGGTTAATTAATAAAGAAACTGCTTGGCCCAATAGGTCAGAACATAGTTGGGTGGAGTAGACAGAACAGGATGCTGGGAGTGAGGCAGACGCTTCAGGCAGTCACCATAGTCAGTCGCCATGCTTCTCTTCTCCAAGACAGACACAGGTTAAGATCTCTCCTGGTAAGCAAGCACCTCATGGTGCTACATGGATTACTAAATATGGGTTAATTAGCCAATAAGAGGCTGAAACTAATGGGCCAAGCAGTGTTTAAATGAATACAATTTGTGTGTTGTTATTTCGGGCACAAAGCTAGCCGGGTGGTAGACGCAGCCCGCTGCTCCTTCTACATACCTTTTTAAGACATTTTGTATATTGATACAATTTTAGTATATATTTATCATATTACAATATATATTCCTACCTTGGATCAATATACTTATACATTGTTTACATTTTGAGGTCATTGTCTTCCTTTACGGCAAAGTAGTTTAAATGTTGTTTAATATTCTGATATAAAGTCTTAGTTTTTAAGTTATATAGGTATTAAGTATAATAGGTCAATAGTTATTCAAGTTTGTTATACATATAGTCAGATTAATTAGGTTCTTTAGATACATAGAAATTATAGTGTGCATAGATAGGTAATTTTCAACCACTTCAAGGATCTGTAGAACATGATATTTAAATAACGTAGGTTTCCATTGACGTGAGACACAATTGCTCCTGACAGCACTGATTTACTCCCAAGAGAATGTTAAACAGCAAAGACATGCCACTTGGGGCTTGTTTTCTTCTTGGCACAATTGGCCTTTGGTCAAGGAATTGCCCATTCATCGACCACTGACAAAGTACATGGTGTAGAGAAGGACACAAGAAAAAAGACTGCCAAACCTTGCCAAAATAGGGTAAGATGGTTCTAAATTTTTTTCCTGCCTCTAAAAATGGTCTGTCAGTTACCCTAGGCCTTGGCCAAAGTTGGTTGTTTCAGCATTGCAAATGACTTTGAGTGATTGCTCAGGTAGCCAGTTGCCTCTATCATATACTGCACACTTTGGAAACTGCGTGATTGTACTTCCTGCCTACTCAAGTAATATTATCTCCCTTCTCAGGCCTTCAATGGGGTTGAAGATTAGATAGTTGTAGTTATCTTCCTCTTATGATTTAGCCAATCTATCTCCAATACAAGACTTAGACTCTTGAGGATAGAATGTTAATTAAAACATTTAGCATGTGTTCCTTATTTAATACTGTTTTTGCGGGTTGTGAGCACAGTTTTATAATTGATATATGTTCCTAGTGTATATAATTTGTATTGGGTTTGGAACGCCCTTATTTAGAGAAAACAGGAAGGTGATGGGGAATCTTTAAAAGATTGGACCAGGTTAGAGCATGAAGTTTAGAGTAGATGGAGAAAACTGCCAGCTCACTCAGGGCTCTCTCTCTCTCTCTCTCTCTCTCTCTCTCTCTCTCTCTCTCTCTCTCTCTCTCTCTGGTTCCCATGTAACACAGCTGAGGTTACACTCTTGTTCCTGTTTCATGAGTTTGCCCTTATAATAAAGAAAAATATAATTGGTATATTATGAAGTCAGTCTTGGATTCTTTGACCTGCGTCCTTCAAAAATGTATTAAGAGAAACTTTGTCATAAAGCCTCTTACTTAGAGAGGGAAGGTATGGGTCCTGAGCATATTAAGTATATACTCTAGCACTGAGCTAGAGCCCATCCTTTTAGATAATCTTTAAAATATTCAACCATAAAAGGTATAACAGTAAAACAAACAAACAAGCAAATCCTCATCTTTAAGATGACTTAAACAGCCTTGAAGATTTGAATTTCAGAACAATAATATCAGTTTGTTTTTCTAATAAGTGAACCTCTAATTGCTTAAAGTGATTTCCCTTAAAACAACAATAAAACCCTTATATTAAGTGGCAAGTAAAATCAGAAATCAGACTATAAAGTCTGAAATAAACTTAACAAGGATTATATTTCAGGGAACATTCCTGAGAGCAGAAAAGTGGAGAATATAGTACTTCAGGGTGGAGATCAGAAGTTAGGATGATGATCATATCACTAACACATATTATATAATTAACTATGTGTATGGTATGTTACACAGATGACTCAAAATACTTAGAACTACTCAATGAGCTACTTATCAGTATAAGAGCATAATCAGATGAAACTACAGTCAGGACAGTGGGTGAGAACTGATAGAAGGAGCTAGATGGACAGTTCAGCAGTTATTAGCACCGACTGTAATTCCAGAGGGCCCAGGGTTCAATTCCCAGAACCCACATGGCTGCTCAGAACTGTCTGTAACTTCAGGTCCAGAGGATCTAACACCCCCACACAGACATATATGCAGACAAAACACCAATTCACATAAAAATTAATAAATCTTTTTTTCTCATGGTTTATTTTTTTATATTTAAAAATTTCCATCTTCTTCCCTCCTCCTCCCCCCTCCCTCCCCTCCTTCTCCCCCTTCCCTCCCCTCCCCTCCACCCATACCTCCCCTCCCTCCCTCTCAAGGCCAAGGAGCCATCAGGGTTCACCACTCTATGCTAAGACCAAGGTCCTCCCAACTCCCCCCAGGTCCAGGAAGGTGATCGACCAAGCTGAGAAGGCTCCCACAGAGCCCGTCCATGCAGAAGAATCAGAGCCCAGAGCCATTGTCCTTTGCTTCTCAGTCAGCCCCCGCTGTTGGCCACATTCAGAAAGACGGGTTTGGTCCGCATGATCCATCAGTCCCATTCCAACTGGAGTTGGTGATCTCCCATTAGTTCTGTCCCACCGTCTCCATGAGTGAACGCACCCCTCTCGTTCCTGACTTTCTCCCTCATGTTCTCGCTCCTTCTGCTCCTCATCTGGGCCAAGGGAAGATGGGGAGAGAAAAGTGTGAAGGGGAGAACGGGGGGAGCTCGGAGGAATGGGGTGCTTGGGATATAGGAAGGGTGGATATGGGAGCAGGGAAGCATATATCTTAATTTAAGGTTGTCAAGAGACTTGACCCTAGAGGGGTTCCCAGGTTTCCAGGGAGACGCCCCCAGTTAGTTCCTTGGGCAGCTGAGGAGAGGGAGCCTGAAAAGGCCAGTTCCTATAGCCATACTGATGAATTTCTTGCATATCACCTGTGCTGGCTGCCAGATGTGCCAGCTGCCAGCGGTCGGAGGGGTTACGAAATAACCACGATAGTCCTTTTATAATTACTCAATTTTAATACCAAGGGAGATAAGGGAACTTACAGAACCAAGGGTCCAGCGGAGCAGAAGGTGAGCGCGGGGGAGAGCAAAAGAACGGGGCGCCTTCCGGCACCCCAATCCTATTTAAGGGGAATGCTACCCTGCTGGAGCAGCCACGCCCCTGAACGCAGGGATTGGGCCAGCTGCCCCAACATCTCCCCTTTTGTCTAAATAAGACAGATTCAGAAACCAAATACAACTATATACAATGGGAACAGATCATATAAAATTACAAAAGGTAAACAATATCAGGCGAGAAGTATATAACGAAGAATTTTTCTAATCACTCTACTTTGGGAAGTCTAAATAATCTAGAAGGTAGCTACCATTATCTAATCTTCAACCCCATCAAAGATCTCAGAAGGAGAGTAAAATTACCAAAGCAACCAGGAAGCACAAACGAGAAACTTCCAAAATGTGCAACAGAAGACAGAGACAATTGACTACCTGGTCAACCACACGAAGTCTTGATAGCAATGTTGAGGCAACCAACTTTGGCTGAGGCCTGAAAAAACCTGACATACCATTATACAATGGCAAGGAACCTTTAGTAGAACTATCCTATCCTGTCTTGGCAAGATAAGACAATTCTGTTTTATCCACTTATGGATATTTCGTACTTTAGTCAGTAATGGAGGTATGGGCTTTTCTTTGCCCCAAGGCCAGTTCTGCCAAGTAGAAGACAAACTCCCAGTGGAGCGTCTTTGGTGCTCAACGTTCTCTCGGGAGTAGAGCATTGTTGCCAGGAGTGATTGTGTCTCATAAATACAAAACTGTAGGTTAGATTAAAGGCCATGTTCTACAGCTCTTCAAAGAGGTTGAAGATTATGCTATCTATACTAAATACAAACCTCTATGTGTCTAAAAAACCTGATTGTCCTAAATATAAATATGACCAACATATAATTCTCAACACTTATGTAACTGTATGACTAATAGAATAGACAACTGTGCAAAAAATGAAGACAATGATTTCCAAATGTAAACAGGGTCCTTACATAAATAATATCTGAGGTAGAAATGTACAGTGCAATATGGTAAACAATGTCATTACATAAATAATATCAGAGGTAGAGATGTACATTGCAATATAGTAAACAATGTCAATATAACAATTGTTTCAAACAGAGGTAGTATCATACTCTCATACAATGTTCAATATATCAATATACAAGAATCAACACTCATATTGTTTTTTTTAAAAAAAAACAATAACTCACAAAAATCAATTATTCCTTCAGATCACCAGTTAATCCCTCCCTCCACCCCTTTTTTTATATAAATACATATACACATAATTTATACCCCTGAGTCCATATAAAGCCTTCCACAACCCGACCACCCTATACCAGCCACCAATTAGTGTCCCTAAATCTGAGGGTAAACTTTGTTGGGAGGGGGGGCGTCGTCATCCAAGATTGCTTCCAGCTGACATAGGGGCGACTTTTCTTCCCAGGGGTTCCTGTGAAAGCAAATGATGGTAGAATACCCAGGGTAACATTTCATCTAGGAAAAATGTGTCCAGCCTCTGAATTTTTTTTTTTGAAAAATGAGGCCAGAATGTTGTCAAGAATGTGCACCATTCAAAAGTGTTCTGTGCAATTGGTACCAAAAAAAAAAAAAAAACAGGCCAAATATTAGCGCTACAAAAACATGACGTCATAATAACCAGTTGGAGTTGATGTTGCGGGGCCCCATCTTCATCCTGGAAACTGCAAAGATTACTGAAGAAAAAATTTTGTCGTTTGTTGCGAGAGAGATAAGCATTATCTACAAGGACACATATAGACATATACGTGCATATCTTCAATGAAAGGTGCATTAAAAACAACCATAGATATGAATGAATGCAAAGAAGGCAAATATATTGGTACCATCATCAACATTATTGTTATTAATATTCTGTCTCATAATTTTACTCCTAACCTGAGACAGAAACTCTGAGAAATCTCTTATAAACAAGCTTGGAATTGGAGAGGGACTGGGCCAGAGTCCAACTCCAAGAAGCCAGCTCTAAATATCTATGAAGAAATGCATATTGACACACATTCGAAAATTGTTTTTTATACTCACAGAGCTTACCCAATGTTAATGCTGATCCTAGTTGGGTTGCAATTGGTTCCAATTCATCAATATCCAAGGTATCCAGGGTCCCTCAGGTCCTTTGAAGGTGAGCGTCTTCCTGTGGGGATAAGAAAAGAACCCTGCCCCCGAACTATAGGTCTCTTACCATCAGTATGTTCACCATCCTTGTGCATGAATTGTTATTTTTCTTTTCCAAGGGGCTTCTCCTCTTCAAACCGAACCTTTATTAACTTTGATGGTATCCACGATTTTTCTTCTCCTGTGGAGACAAGAGCAAAACCCCTTCCCCAACGCAGCACATCCCCTGGCTTCCATTGTGAGGTCAGCACATCTTTGAAATAAACTGGTTGATTTAATTCAACAGACTTTTCCATTATCCAATGTCTCTCTGCAGCCGTTGTCCCCTTTTCATTAGCGTTGAGAAAATTCAAAGTTAGTAAAGCATTATGTAATCTATTTCTGGGGGTATTCTCCACCCCCTTTTGCTTGTTTAACATATCCTTTATCGTCCTATTTGATCTTTCAATGACTGCTTGACCTGTAGGATTGTAGGGTATGCCTGTAACATGCTTAATATTGTAATAGGCAAAAAACCGTTTCATTTTTCTAGAGACATAAGCTGGACCATTATCCGTCTTTATTTGCGCAGGTATACCCATGATGGCCATGACTTCTAATAAGTGAGTGATTACTGAATTGGCCTTTTCTGAGCTTAAAGCAGTTGCCCATTGGAATCCTGAATAAGTGTCAATGGTATGGTGTACATATTTTAATTTTCCAAATTCTGCAAAATGGAACACATCCATCTGCCAAATTTCATTCCTTTTGGTGCCCTTTGGATTAGTCCCTGCAGGCAGTGGTGCTTGGTTATAGAAAGAGCAAGTAGGGCATTTCTTTACAATCTCCTTAGCTTGTTGCCATGTAATAGAAAACTCTTTCTTCAAGCCTTTGCTATTGACATGATGCTTTTCATGAAATTCGGAAGCCTGCAGCACACTACCAATCAATAGCTGATCAATATCTGCATTGCCACGTGCTAAAGGACCTGGCAGACCTGTATGGGATCGGATGTGTGTTATATACATAGGGCAAAGTCTGTTCCTGATCATTTCTTGTACCTGGATAAACAATGAGGTTAGTTCAGTATCATCAGGTATGAATTCGGCAGTTTCAATATGTAAGATAACTCTTTCTGCATATTGTGAGTCAGTAACAATGTTAAGAGGTTCCTTAAAATCCCTTAGCACCATAAGAATGGCAAATAACTCTGCCTTTTGGACAGAATCATAAGGACTTTGTTCCACCTTACTCAAGTCTTATGATTTGTAGCCTGCCTTCCCTGATTTATTAGCATCAGTATAAAACGTGCGGGCTCCAGTTATTGGAGCATCACGGACAATTCGAGGAAGAATCCAAGAAGTTCTCTTTATAAAGTTAAGCCTTTTGCTTTTTGGATAGTTGTTATTAATTTCTCCTAAAAAGTGAGCACAAGCTCTTTGCCATGGTTCATTATCTTCCCACAATTTTCGTATCTCATCAGCGGTGAAAGGCACTATGATTTCTGCTGGGTCTATGCCTGCTAGTTGGCGAAGTCTCAATTTACCTTTTATGATTAGTTCAGAAACCTTTTCCACATAGGTTTTTAATTTCTTACTTGGCTTATGAGGTAGAAAGAGCCACTCTAAAATAATATCATCTCTTTGCATTAGAATTCCTGTAGGAGAAAATTTTGAAGGCAATATAACGAGAATACAACTGAGTACTGGATTCACCCTATCCACATGTGCTTCTTGCAATCTTTCTTCAATCATTGTCAGTTCTTTTTCTGCTTCAGCTGTTAATTCTCTGGGACTGTTTAGGTCTCTTTCCCCATCTAAGGTTTTGTTTAAGTGAATTATCATATCAGGTGTTATCCCAACAGCCGGTCGAAGGCTGGAAATGTCTCCCAACAACCTTTGAAAGTCATTAAGAGTATGCAGCTGATCTCTCCTAATTTGTGCCTTTTGTGTCTTAATTTTTTGCAAACCTATTCTATAACCTAGATAATCAACAGAATCTCCTCTCTGAATTTTTTCTGGAGCAATCTGTAATCCCCATTTAGGTAGAACTGTTTTTACCTCTTCAAACAGTTTCTCTAAGGTATCCATGTTTGAATCAGACAATAAGATGTCATCCATATAATGATAAACAACGGATTTGGGAAACATCTTGCGTATTATTTGTAATGGTTGATTCACAAAGTATTGGCACAGGGTAGGAGAGTTCAACATGCCCTGTGGGAGGACGGTCCACTGGTATCTCTTGGTAGGTTGAGAGTTATTATAAGTAGGCACAGTGAAGGCAAACTTTTCTCTATCCTTTTCTTGTAAAGGTATTGTGAAGAAACAGTCCTTCAAATCAATATCTATGAGAGGCCATCCTTTTGGTAATAAAGAAGGCAAAGGAAGTCCAGATTGCAGAGAGCCCATAGGTTGAATAATCCTGTTTATAGCTCTGAGATCCGTCACCATTCTCCATTTACCAGATTTTTTCTTAACCACAAATACAGGAGAATTCCAAGGGCTGGTAGATTCTTCTATATGTTGAGCATCCAATTGCTCTTGTACTAGCTGTTCTAAAGCTTGCAACTTTTCCTCAGATAAAGGCCATTGTTTTGTCCATATGGGTTTCTCAGTCAACCATTTTAGAGGTAGGGCCGTTGGTGGTTCTGGAGGGGCATCCATTGGTTTGTGTTCTTGTACAGCCCGAATGGCTGGTTTTCGCCATCTGTAATACCTTTTGATGTTTTCCTCAGAAATATATGCTCTAGAGGCAGCAGGAATGTTAATTTGAGTATTCCATTGCTGCAATAGGTCATGACCCCATAAATTTACTGCAATATTAGCTACATATGGCCTTAATTTTCCTATCTGTCCCTCAGGACCGATGCATTCGACCCATCTAGTGCTTTGCCTTACTCGAGATAGGGTCCCAATTCCCAAAAGTCGAACATTTACATCCTGTAGTGGCCAATACGGATGCCAAGATTCTGGAGTAATGATACTAACATCCGCTCCTGTGTCCAGCAGGCCAGTAATGAAAATGCCATTTACACACACTCTTAACTTTGGTCTTTGATCACTTATAGAAGTTTGCCAAAATACACGTAATTCATCTTTTGGGCTATTTTTGCTTCCAACAACAGACATGGGGATTTCTAATTGTCCTGACAAGGCATGTTCTCCGTTGTAACGGGAAATGACTGGACCACATTCGCCATGGGGGCCTGCGAGAGGCCCCCCATGGCGTTTCCCGCCTGCAGCGGATTTCCTTGCCTATCTCTTGATGATTTGCATTCGCTAGCCCAATGTCTACCTTTCCCACATCTCCTACATAACCCTGAAGGCTGAGGCCTTCTATTCCTGTTATTCCTGGCAAAGGCATTATTATTATTATTATTTCTGTAAGTCCTTTGTCTGCAATTCTGTTTCATATGTCCCATTCTGCCACAATTGAAACATTTGGTATTCTGATATCTCCTTCTACCGTTGGCAATGGCGTCTTCTACCCACTTATCGGCGTGATGGGCGTGGATCTCATTTGATTCAATATTCATTGTATGTAAGACCCATTCCTCCAGGGGTGCTGATCTGATCTTTAGAGGCGTCAAAACCCTTTTGCACTCTACATTGGCATTCTCATAAGCCAAGGACTCAATTATTACCTGCCTTGCTTCTGGGTCAGATATCCCTATTTGTACAGCTTTAGTTAGTCTATGTAAAAAGTCCACAAATGGTTCTCTCGGATCTTGTTTAACTCTGATATATGATTCCGTTCTCTGTCTTGGGTCTTGAACCCTGTCCCAAGCCTTCAAGGCTGCGGTAGTACATATGGATAGAGTGTGTTCATCATAATTAGCTTGTTCTAGAGGATCAGAATAAAGTCCTTCACCCATAATTTGATCTAGGGTGATGTCAACTCCCTTTGATCTTTCCTGCTGTTCTCAAAGCCTAGCCTCTTGTCTAAACATGCACTTCCAGCTCAACTGATGACCGTTCTCTAAAACAGCTGAGACTAGGTCCAACCAGTCCCTAGGGGTTGGGTTAATTGTAAGGGACCAAGACTTTAGCATCTCCTTAACAAAGGAGCTATGCATCCCAAAATTCATAACAGCTTGTTTAATTTCTTTCAGATCATTCATATGGATAGGTTCCCATGTATCCATATGATACATGGTGATCTTAGGGTTTTTAGAACCAGTCACCTTTTCTGTAGTTATCACTGGGAAAATAGGTAGAGTTCTATTGAAGCTATCCCGGAGAGTTCTATTCGATGGGGTTGGGACTTTCTTTTGTACTATTTTCTCCTGTTCATGAGAGTCCATAATTTCCTCGATCTTTTCAAATCTATTTACCATTGCCTTCTGCAATGCCTCAATCTCTTGCCCAGTATTATGTTCCAAGGTTTTCATAGAGGATTCAAGGGTATGAAGTTTGTCCAACACCGATAACGTCTCATCCTTGGACAGAATTTTCATGGTATGAATGGTGCCATCTTGTATTGAAATTCTGTCCAGCAATCTTTCATAGCTCTTTGATAAAGTCTTGTTAATACATTTAACGGTTCGAATCTCCTCAGATAATGTTTCAGTTCCTACCGACAGGGATTGTAACTTATGATTCAGATCCGTTGTTCCTGACTCCATACCTTGCATTTTCCTCTCAAGTGATAAAGCCATCTCAGAGAGAGATCTGTTATTCCTTTCCTCATGAAACTCAAACTTCTCCTGGAAAGTTCCAAATTTCTCAAGTAACAAAGCCATCTCAGAGGAAAGTCTGTTATTCTTTTCCTCAAGAGCTGCAACCGTCTTTTCAAGTTGTTTATTAGTGTTTTCCAAACCAGTTATGTCCTTGTTTAGTTTTTTAGCTCCTGTCTGTAAGGACTCTATCTCCTTTTTATTTTCCAACCACGTTGTAATGAAACAAACAAAAATAAAGAAGATACCAAGCCCTGTAAATATCCAGCCAAAGGGAACCACATCTGTATCGCTCAAAAATTCAGTCATCGTGTAATTGAACAAATTATAGAATCCGTTAATAGTGATATTGTCAGACATTGTTAATCTAAACGCTTGATTTTTAATCAAATGAAAAATAACCTGTAATTACCGTTGTCTGCCACTAGATGGCGCAGGGCCCCGAGTTTCACGTGTTTTGGGAAACCAAAGATGGCATCCCGCGCAGAGCACAGTAGCTGGGGAAGCAGCGGCGAAGTGGCGGGCGAGCGGGTAGCGATCTGCCAGCTCAAATCGGCTTCGGTTCCCTGCAAGATCTTCACAGATGATTTGGCGGGCGACTTGGCGCCCTGAGGTGGGGGGAGGGGGAGTGCTGCGGGGCGCGCGAGCTGCGTGGGGTGTGGAGCCGCGTACCTGGCTACTGGGACGCACGCGGAGCGCAGGAGCGAGCCGCGGTTTCTGGTCCCACTGCGCGCCGCGGAGCCGAGTACCTGGCTACTGGGACGCTGGAATGCTGTCCTTTGAAAGATAAGCATTTTCTTTTGTAAGTGTGAAATGCATATATCTTTCTCGCAAATGAGAATTACTTCAAAGATTGGAAAGCATTGTTAGTTTCAAAGTGCTGTTCTATGAAAGAGAAGCACTTTCTTATGAAAGTGTACTTATGTCTTTAGAAGCTTCGAATAGAAATGTACATGCTTTTATCTCAAAAGAGCACTTGCTCCTAACAATGTACAGCATTGTTAGAACGAATGGAGTTTTACATTTCTTTCTACATGCTGTACTTTGAAAGATAAGCCCTTTCTTTTGAAAGTGTACGTAATTCTCTAGAAGCTTTCCTAATAAAAGCATAAGTGTT
This sequence comes from Arvicola amphibius, assembly GCF_903992535.2. NCBI lineage: Eukaryota > Metazoa > Chordata > Mammalia > Rodentia > Cricetidae > Arvicola > Arvicola amphibius. Next base: position 84,847,529 of record NC_052052.2, read on the forward strand.
TGTCTCAAAGGAGAAGCACTTGCTCCTAATAGTGCAAAGCATTGTTAGACGTGAAGGGTGTATTGCATTTCTGTCTACATGCTGTGCTTTGAGACATAATCATTCCTGTGTACGTGCTGTACTTTGAAATCGAAGCACTTTCTTTAGAAAGTGTACATATTTCTTTAGAAACGTCAGATTAAACACACAAGCGTTTCTCTCCGAGGAGATACACTTGCCTCTACCAGTGTAAAGCATTGTTAGAAGGAAATGGTTTCTTGCATTTCTGTCCTAATGCTGTACTTTGGTTTTTTTTTCCAGTTTATTTATTTTTTATTAAAAATTGCCATCTCCTCCCCTCCTCCACCCCGTTCCCTCCCCTCCCCTTCACCCACACCCCAACTCCCTCCCTCTTGAGGCCAACCAGCCATCAGGGTTCTCTACACTATGTTGAGTCCAAGGTCCTCCCAACTCCCCCCAGGTCCAGGAAGGTGAGCAACCAAACTGACAAGGCTCACACAGAGCCCGTCCATGTCGTAGAGACCAAGCCCATCGCCATTGTCCTTGCCTCCTCGCTCAGATTCCACCATCAGCCACCCTCAGAGAGTCCGATATGGTCGCATGTTCCATCAGTCCCATTCCAAGTGGACTTGGTGGTCTCCCATTAGTTCTGTCTTGCAGTCTCAGTGGGTGAACGCATCCCTCATGGTTCTGACTTTCTTTCTCATGATCTCTCTCCATCTGCTCCTCATCAGAACTTTGGGAGCTCAGTCAGGTGCTCCTATGTGGGGCTCTGTCATTTTCTCCATCCAATGCCAGGTGAAGGTTCTATAGTGATATGCAAGATATTCATGAGTATGGCAATAGGATCTGGACTTGACCCTAGAGGGGTTCCCAGGTTTCCAGGGAGATGCCCCCAGTTAGTTCCTTGGGCAGCTGAGGAGAGGGAGCCTGAAAAGGCCAGTTCCTATAGCCATACTGATGAATTTTTTGCATATCACCATAGAACCTCCACCTGACGATAGATGAAGAAAATGACAGAGCCCCACATTGGAGCACCGGACTGAGCTCCCAAGGTCCTGATGAGGAGCAGAAGGAGAGAGAACATGAGAAAGAAAGTCAGGACCGTGAGGGAACCTCCAGCTGGCGACAGATGGGGAAGGTGACTGAGCCCCACATTGGAGCACTGGACTGAGCGCCCAAGGTCCTGATGAGGAGCAGAAGGAGCGAGAACTTGAGGGAGAAAGTCAGGAACGAGAGGGGTGCGTTCACTCATGGAGACGGTGGGACAGAACTAATGGGAGATCACCAACTCCAGTTGGAATGGGACTGATGGATCATGCGACCAAACCCGTCTCTCTGAATGTGGCCAACAGCGGGGGCTGACTGAGAAGCAAAGGACAATGGCTCTGGGCTCTGATTCTTCTGCATGGACGGGCTCTGTGGGAGCCTTCTCAGCTTGATCGATCACCTTCCTGAACCTGGGGGGAGTTGGGAGGACATTGGTCTTAGCATAGACTGGGGAACCCTGATGGCTCCTTGGCCTTGAAAAGGATGGAGGGGAAGTATGGGTGGAGGGGAGGGGAGGGAAGGGGGAGAAGGAGGGGAGGGAAGGGGGAGGAGGAGGGAAGGAGATGGAAATTTTTAAATATAAAAAAAAATAAACCATGAAAAAATAAAAAAAAAAGAAAAAAAAAAAAAAAGAAAAAAAAAAAAAGATATTCATGAGTATGGCAATCGGATCTGGATATTTCTGGCACCCTCTCCTCAGCTGCCCAAGGACCTAGCTGGGGGCGTCTTCCTGGACACCTGGGAACCCCTCTAGAGTCAAGCCTCTGCCAACCATAGAATGGCTCCCTTAAGTAAGATATATAATTCCTTGTTCCCATATCCACCCTTCCTATATCCCAACCATCCTATTTCCCCAAGCTCTTCCCATCCTCCACTTCACACTTTTCTCACCCCATCCCCCCTCCCCCCATCCCACCCTACCCCTATGTTCCCATTTTTTGTCCGGCAATCTTGTCTACTTCCAGTATCCAGGAGGATAACTATATGTTTTTCTTTGGGTTCACCTTCTTATATAGCTTCTCTAGGATTTTTATGAATTATAGGCTCGATGTCCTTTATTTATGGCTAGAACCCAATTATGAGTGAGTACATCCCATGTTCATCTTTTTGGGCCTGGGTTACCTCACTCAGGATGGTGTTTTCTATTTCCCTCCATTTGCATGCAAAATTCAAGATGTCATTGTTTTTTACCGCTGAGTAGTATTCTAGCATGTATATATTGCACAGTTTCTTCAAGCATTCTTCCACTGAAGGGCATCTAGGTTGTTTCCAGGTTCTGGCTATTACAAATAATGCTGCTATAAACATAGTTGAACAGATGCTTCTGTAATATGATTGGGCATCTCTTGGGTAAATTCCCAAGAGTGGGATTGCTGGGTCCTGGGGTAGGTGGATCCCAAATTTCCTGAGAAACCTCCACAATGCTTTCCAAAGCGGTTGCACAAGTTTGCATTCCCACCAGCAATGGATGAGTGTACCCCTTACTCCACATCCTCTCCAGCAAAGGCTATCATTGGTGTTTTTGATTTTAGCCATTCTGACAGGTGTAAGATGGTATCTTAACGTTGTTTTGATTTGCATTTCCCTGATTGCTAAGGAGGTTCAGCATGCCCTTAAGTGTCTTTTGGCCATTCGAAATTCTTCTGTTGAGAATTCTCTGTTCAGTTCAGTGCCCCATTTTTTAATTGGGTTCATTAGCATTTTAAAGTTTAGTCTCTTGAGTTCCTTATATATTTTGGAGATCAGACCTTTGTCTGTTGTGGGGTTGGTGAAGATATTTTACAGTCAGTAGGCTGCCTTTTTGTCTTAGTGACAGTGTCCTTTGCTTTACAGAAGCTGCTCAGCTTCAGGAGGTCCCATTTATTCAATGTTGCCCTTAATGTCTGTGCTGCTGGGGCTCTACGTAGGAAGCGGTCTCCTGTGCCCAAATGTTGTAGAGTACTTCCCACTTTCTCCTCTAACAGGTTCAGTGTGTTCAGATTGATATTGAGGTCTTTAATCCATTTGGACTTGAGTTTTGTGCATGGTGATAGACACAGATCTACTTTCATTCTTCTACAGGTTGACATCCAGTTATGCCAGCACCATTTGTTGAAGATGCTTTCTTTCTTCCATTGTGTGCTTTTAGCTCCTTTATCAAAAATCAGGGGTTCATAGGTTTGTGGGTTAAGATCTGGGTCTTCTATTTGATTCCATTGGTCGACTTCTCTATTTTTATGCCAATACCAAGCTGTTTTCAATACTGTAGCTCTGTAATAGAGTTTGAAGTCAGGGATGGTAATGCCTCCAGAAGTTCCTTTATTGTATAAGATTGTTTTGGCTATCCTGGGTTTCTTGTTCTTCCATATAAAGTTGATTATTGTCCTCTCAAGATCTGTGAAGAATTTTGATGGGATCTTTAAGGGGATTGCATTAAATCTATAGATTGCCTTTGGTAGTATTGCCATTTTTACTATGTTGACCTCCCAATCCAAGAGCAAGGGAGATCCTTCCATTTTCTGGTATCCTCTTCAATTTCTTTCTTCAAAGACTTAAAGTTCTTGTCAAATAGGTCTTTCACTTCCTTGGTTAGAGTTACCCCAAGATATTTTATGCTATTTGTGGCTATTGTGAAAGGTGAAGCTTCTCTGATTTCTTTCTCTGCTTCCTTATCCTTTGTATATAGGAGGGCGACTGATTTTTTGGAGTTGATCTTGTAACCTGCCACGATACTAAAGGAGTTTATCAGCTGTAGGAGTTCTTTGGTGGAGTTTTTCAGGTCGCTTATGTACACTATCATATCATCTGCAAATAATGAAAGTTTAACTTCTTCCTTTCCAATTTGAATCCCCTTGATCCCCTTGTTTTGTCTTATTGCTATTGCTAGAACTTCAAGCACTATATTGAAGAGATAAGGAGAGAGTGGACAGCCTTGTCGCTTTCCTGAATTTAGTGGGATGGCCTTGAGTTTCTCTCCATTTAATTTGATGTTAGCTGTCGGCTTGCTGTAAATAGCCTTTATTATATTTAGGAATGACCCCTGTATCCCTATTCTCTCCAAGACCTTTATCATAAAGGGGTGCTGAATTTTGTCAAATGCTTTTTCTGCATCTAATGAGATGATCATATGGTTTTTATCTTTCAGTTTATTTATATGATGGATTACATTGATAGATTTTCGTATGTTGAACCAGCCCTGCATCTCTGGGATGAAGCCTACTTGATCATAGTGGATAATCTTTCGAATGTATTCTTGGATTCTGTTTGCCAGTATTTTATTGAGAATTTTTGCATCGATGTTCATGAGTGAGATTGGCTTGTAATTCTCTTTCTTGGTTAAGTCTTTGTTTGGTTTAGGTATCAGGGTAATTGTAGCTTCATAAAAGGAATTTGGCAATGACTGTTCTGTTCTATATATGAAATACTTAAGAGAAGTACTTGCTTATAACAGGTTAAAGCATTATTAGAAGTGAAGGAAGGATTGCATGTCTGTCTAGTTGCTGTTCTTTGAACGAGAAGCCCTTTACTGTAAAGTGTGCTTATTTCTTTAGAAGCTTGAAACAGAAACGCACATGCGTTTCTCCCAAAAGAGAATCAATCGTTTCTAACATTGTAAAACATTATTTGAAGAGAATGGAGTTTTGCTTTTCTGTCTACATCTGTCCTGTCTACATGCTGTACTTTGAAATCGAAGCACTTTCCTTTGAAAGTGTACTTATTTCTTTAGAGACTTTGGAAAGAAACGTAGATGCCTTTCTCTCGAGAGAGAAATACCTGCCCCTAACAGTGTAGAGCATTGTTAGTAGGGAATGGAGTTTTGCATTTCCGTCTACATGCTGTACTTTGAAGGATAAGCTTTTCTTTTGAAAGTATACTTAATTCTATAGAAGCTTTCCTGTTAAAAGCATATGTGTTTGTCTCAAATGAGAAGCACTTGCTCCTAACAGTGCAAAGCATTGTTAGAAGTGAAGGGAGTATTGCATTTCTGTCTACATGCTGTACTTTGAAAGACTAGCAATTTCTTTGGAACGTGTACATTATTCTTTTTAAGCTTTCCAGAGCAACACATTGCTGTTTCTCTCGAAAAGGAAGCTCTTGCTCTGAAAACTGTAAAGAACTGTTAGAAGAGAATGCTGTCCTTTGAAAGATAAACATTTTCTTTTGAAAGTGGACTTAATTCTCTAGAAGCTTTCCTGAGAAACGCATATGCGTATCTATTAAAAGAGAAGCACTTGCTTATTACAGTTTAAAGCATTGTTAGAAGTGAAGGAAGTATTACATTTCTGTCTAATTGCTGTTCTTTGAAAGATAAGCCATTTTTTTTGTAAAGTGTGCTTATTTCTTTAGAAGCTTGAGATAGGAACGCAGAAGTGTTTCTCACAAAAAAGAAGCACTTGTTTCTAACATTGTAAAGCATTATTAGAAGGGAATGCAGTTTTGCCTTTCTGTCTACATGCTGTGCTTTGAAAACTTGTCCTTCCTCTCTACATGCTGTACTTTGAAATCGAAGCACTTTCTTTTCAAAGTGTACTTTATTTCATTAGCAACTTCAGATAAACCTCACATGCGTTTCTCTCCAAAGAGAAGCACTTGCTCCTAATAGTGTAGAACATTGTTAATAGGGAATGGAGTTTTGCATTTCTGTCCTAATGCTGTCCTTTGAAAGATAAGCATTTTCTTTTGAAAGTGTGAAACGCATATATCTTTCTCGCAAATGAGAATCACTTCAAAGATTGGAAAGCTTTGTTAGTTTCAAAATGCTGTTCTATGAAAAAGAAGCACTTTCTTATGAAAGTGTACTTATGTCTTTAGAAGCTTCGAATGGAAATGTACATGGTTTCATCTCAAAAGAGCACTTGCTCCTAACAATGTAAACCATTGTTAGAAAGAATGGAGTTTTACATTTCTTTCTACATGCTGTACTTTGAAAGATAAGCCCTTTCTTTTGAAAGTGTACGTAATTCTCTAGAAGCTTTCTAATAAAAGCATATGTGTTTGTCTCAAAGGAGAAGCACTTGCTCCTAACAGTGCAAAGCATTGTTAGAAGTGAAGGGTGTATTTCATTTCTGTCTACATGCTGTGTTTTGAGACATAATCATTCCTGTCTACGTGCTGTACTTTGAAATAGAAGCACTTTCTTTAGAAAGTGTACTTATTTCTTTAGAAACGTCAGATTAAACGTACAAGCGTTTCTCTCCGAGGAGATACACTTGCCTCTAACAGTGTAAAGCATTGTTAGAAGGAAATGGTGTCTTGCTTTTCTGTCCTAATGCTGTACTTTGAAAGATAAACACTTTCTTTTGATAGTGTGTACTTCTTTCTTTAGAAGCTTCGGATAGAAACGCAGAGACGTTTCTCTCCAAAGAGAAGCACTTGCTTATAACAGTTTAAAGCATTATTAGAAGTGAAGGAAGGATTGCATGTTTGTCTAGTTGCTGTTCTTTGAACGGGAAGCCCTTTACTGTAAAGTGTGCTTATTTCTTTAGAAGCTTGAAACAGAAACGCACATGCGTTTCTCTCAAAAGAGAATCACTTGTTTCTAACATTGTAAAACATTATTTGAAGAGAATGGAGTTTTGCTTTTCTGTCTACATCTGTCCTGTCTACATGCTCCACTTTCCTTTGAAAGTGTACTTATTTCTTTAGAGACTTCGGAAAGAAACGTAGATGCGTTTCTCTCTCTGGAGAGAAACACCTGCCCCTAACAGTGTAGAGCATTGTTAGTAGGGAATGGAGTTTTGCATTTCCGTCTACATGCTGTACTTTGAAGGATAAGCTTTTCTTTTGAAAGTATACTTAATTCTATAGAAGCTTTCCTGATAAAAGCATATGTGTTTGTCTCAAATGAGAAGCACTTGCTCCTAACAGTGCAAAACATTGTTAGAAGTGAAACGAGTATTGGATTTCTGTCTACATGCTATATTTTGTAAGACAAGCACTTTCTTTGGAACGTGTACATTATTCTTTTCAAGCTTTCCAGAGCAACACATTGCCGTTGCTCTCGAAAAGGAAGCTCTTGCTCTGAAAACTGTAAAGAACTGTTAGAAGAGAATGCTGTCCTTTGAAAGATAAACATTTTCTTTTGAAAGTGGACGTAATTCTCTAGAAGCTTCCCTGAGAAACACCTATGCGTTTCTATCAAAATTGAAGCACTTGCTCATAACAGGTTAAAGCATTGTTAGAAGTGAAGTAAGTATTACATTTCTGTCTAATTGCTGTTCTTTGAAAGATAAGCCATTTTTTGTAAAGGGTGCTTATTTCTTTAGAAGCTTGGGATAGAAACGCAGAAGCGTTTCTCACAAAAAAGACGCACTTGTTTCTAACATTGTAAAGCATTATTAGAAGGGAATGCAGTTTTGCCTTTCTGTCTACATGCTGTGCTTTGAAAACTTTTCATTCCTCTCTACCTGCTGTACTTTGAAATCGCAGCACTTTCTTTTGAAAGTGTACTTTATTTCAGTAGCAACGTCAGATAAACCTCACATGCGTTTCTCTCCAAGGAGAAGCACTTGCTAGTAATATTGTAGAACATTTTTAATAGGGAATGGAGTTTTGCATTTCTCTCCTAATGCTGTACTTTGAAAGATAAGCTCTTTCTTTGAAAAGTGTACATAATTCTTTTAAAGCTTACCAGAGAAACACATTGGCGTTTCTCTCGAAAAGGAAGCTCTTGCTCCGAACATTGTAAAGTACGGTTAGAAGAGAATGCTGTCCTTTGAAAGATAAGCATTTTCTTTTGAAAGTGTGAAATGCATATATCTTTCTCGCAAATGAGAATCACTTCAAAGATTGGAAAGCATTGTTAGTTGAAAATGCTGTTCTATGAAAGAGAAGCACTTTCTTAGGAAAGTGTACTTATGTCTTTAGAAGCTTCGAATAGAAACGTACATGCTTTGATCTCAAAAGAGCACTTGCTCCTAACAATGTAAAGCATTGTTAGAAAGAATGGAGTTTTACATTTCTGTCTACATGCTGTACTTTGAAAGATAAGCCCTTCCTTTTGAAAGTGTACGTAATTCTCTAGAAGCTTTCCTAATAAAAGCATATGTGTTTGTCTCAAAGGAGAAGCACTTGCTCCAAACAGTGCAAAGCATTGTTAGAAGTGAAGGGTGTATTTCATTTCTGTCTACATGCTGTGTTTTGAGACATAATCATTCCTGTCTACGTGCTGTACTTTGAAATAGAAGCACTTTCTTTAGAAAGTGTACTTATTTCTTTAGAAACGTCAGATTAAACGCACAAGCGTTTCTCTCCGAGGAGATACACTTGCCTCTAACAGTGTAAAGCATTGTTAGAAGGAAATGGTGTCTTGCTTTTCTGTCCTAATGCTGTACTTTGAAAGATAAACACTTTCTTTTGATAGTGTGTACTTCTTTCTTTAGAAGCTCGGATAGAAACGCAGAGACGTTTCTCTCCAAAGAGGAGCACTTGCTTATAACAGTTTAAAGCATTATTAGAAGTGAAGGAAGGATTGCATGTCTGTCTAGTTGCTGTTCTTTGAACGGGAAGCCCTTTACTGTAAAGTGTGCTTATTTCTTTAGAAGCTTGAAACAGAAACGCACATGCGTTTCTCTCAAAAGAGAATCACTTGTTTCTAACATTGTAAAACATTATTTGAAGAGAATGGAGTTTTGCTTTTCTGTCTACATCTGTCCTGTCTACAGGCTCTACTTTCCTTTGAAAGTGTACTTATTTCTTTAGAGACTTGGGAAAGAAACGTAGATGCGTTTCTCTCTCTGGAGAGAAACACCTGCCCCTAACAGTGTAGAGCATTGTTAGTAGGGAATGGAGTTTTGCATTTCCGTCTACATGCTGTACTTTGAAGGATAAGCTTTTCTTTTGAAAGTATACGTAATTCTATAGAAGCTTTCCTGATAAAAGCATATGTGTTTGTCTCAAATGAGAAGCACTTGCTCCTAACAGTGCAAAACATTGTTAGAAGTGAAACGAGTATTGGATTTCTGTCTACATGCTATATTTTGTAAGACAAGCACTTTCTTTGGAACGTGTACATTATTCTTTTCAAGCTTTCCAGAGCAACACATTGCCGTTGCTCTCGAAAAGGAAGCTCTTGCTCTGAAAACTGTAAAGAACTGTTAGAAGAGAATGCTGTCCTTTGAAAGATAAACATTTTCTTTTGAAAGTGGACGTAATTCTCTAGAAGCTTCCCTGAGAAACGCCTATGCGTTTCTATCAAAAGTGAAGCACTTGCTCATAACAGTTTAAAGCATTGTTAGAAGTGAAGTAAGTATTACATTTCTTTCTAATTGCTGTTCTTTGAAAGATAAGCCATTTTTTGTAAAGGGTGCTTATTTCTTTAGAAGCTTGGGATAGAAACGCAGAAGCGTTTCTCACAAAAAAGACGCACTTGTTTCTAACATTGTAAAGCATTATTAGAAGGGAATGCAGTTTTGCCTTTCTGTCTACATGCTGTGCTTTGAAAACTTTTCATTCCTCTCTACATGCTGTACTTTGAAATCGCAGCACTTTCTTTTGAAAGTGTACTTTATTTCAGTAGCAACGTCAGATAAAACTCACATGCATTTCTCTCCAAGGAGAAGCACTTGCTAGTAATATTGTAGAACATTTTTAATAGGGAATGGAGTTTTGCATTTCTCTCCTAATGCTGTACTTTGAAAGATAAGCTCTTTCTTTGAAAAGTGTACATAATTCTTTTAAAGCTTACCAGAGAAAAACATTGGCGTTTCTCTCGAAAAGGAAGCTCTTGCTCCGAACATTGTAAAGTACGGTTAGAAGAGAATGCTGTCCTTTGAAAGATAAGCATTTTCTTTTGAAAGTGTGACATGCATATATCTTTCTCGCAAATGAGAATCACTTCAAAGATTGGAAAGCATTGTTAGTTTCAATATGCTGTTCTATGAAAGAGAAGCACTTTCTTAGGAAAGTGTACTTATGTCTTTAGAAGCTTTGAATAGAAACGTACATGCTTTTATCTCAAAAGAGCACTTGCTCCTAACAATGTAAAGCATTGTTAGAAAGAATGGAGTTTTACATTTCCGTCTACATGCTGTACTTTGAAAGATAAGCCCTTTCTTTTGAAAGTGTACGTAATTCTCTAGAAGCTTTCCTAATAAAAGCATATGTGTTTGTCTCAAAGGAGAAGCACTTGCTCCTAACAGTGCAAAGCATTGTTAGAAGTGAAGGGTTTATTGCATTTCTGTCTACATGCTGTGCTTTGAAAGATAATCATTCCTGTCTATGTGCTGTGCTTTGAAATCGAAGCACTTTCTTTTGAAAGTGTACTTATTTCTTTAGAAACCTCAGATTAAATGCACAAGCGTTTCTCTCCGAGGACATACACTTGCCTCTAACAGTGTAAAGCATTGTTAGAAGGAAATGGTGTCTTGCATTTCTGTCCTAATGCTGTACTTTGAAAGATAAACACTTTCTTTTGATAGTGTGTACTTCTTTCTTTAGAAGTTTCGGATAGAAACGCAGAGGCGTTTCTCTCCAATAGAAGCACTTGCTTATAACAGTTTAAAGCATTATTAGAAGTGAAGGAACGATTGCATGTCTGTCTTGTTGCTGTTCTTTGAACGAGAAGCCCTTTACTGTAAAGTGTGCTTATTTCTTTAGAAGCTTGAAACAGAAACGCACATGCGTTTCTCCCAAAAGAGAATCACTTGTTTCTAACATTGTAAAACATTATTTGAAGAGAATGGAGTTTTGCTTTTCTGTCTACATCTGTCCTGTCTACATGCTGTACTTTGAAATCGAAGCACTTTCCTTTGAAAGTGTACTTATTTCTTTAGAGACTTGGGAAAGAAACGTAGATGCGTTTCTCTCTCTCTGGAGAGAGAGAAACACCTGCCCCTAACAGTGTAGAGCATTGTTAGTAGGGAATGGAGTTTTGCATTTCCGTCTACATGCTGTACTTTGAAGGATAAGCTTTTCTTTTGAAAGTATACTTAATTCTATAGAAGCTTTCCTGATAAAAGCATATGTGTTTGTCTCAAATGAGAAGCACTTGCTCCTAACAGTGCAAAGCATTGTTAGAAGTGAAGTGAGTATTGCATTTCTGTCTACATGCTGTACTTTGAAAGACAAGCACTTTCTTTGGAACGTGTACATTATTCTTTTCAAGCTTTCCAGAGCAACACATTGCCGTTGCTCTCGAAAAGGAAGCTCTTGCTCCGAAAACTGTAAAGAACTGTTAGAAGAGAATGCTGTCCTTTGAAAGATAAACATTTTCTTTTGAAAGTGGACGTAATTCTCTAGAAGCTTTCCTGAGAAACGCATATGCGTTTCTATCAAAAGAGAAGCACTTGCTTATAACAGTTTAAAGCATTGTTAGAAGTGAGGGAAGTATTACATTTCTGTCAAATTGCTGTTCTTTTAAAGATAAGCCATTTTTTGTAAAGTGTGCTTATTTCTTTAGAAGCTTGAGATAGAAACGCAGAAGCGTTTCTCACAAGAAAGAAGCACTTGTTTCTAACATTGTAAAGCATTATTAGAAGGGAATGCAGTTTTGCCTTTCTGTCTACATGCTGTGCTTTGAAAAATTGTCCTTCCTCTCTACATGCTGTACTTTGAAATCAAAGCACTTTCTTTTCAAAGTGTACTTTATTGCATTAGCAACGTCAGATAAACGTCACATGCGTTTCTCTCCAAGGAGAAGCACTCGCTCCTAATAGTGTAGAACATTGTTAATAGGGAATGGAGTTTTGCATTTCTTTCCTAATGCTGTACTTTGAAAGATAAGCGCTTTCTTTGGAAAGTGTACATAATTCTTTTCATGCTTTCCAGAGAAACACATTGGCGTTTCTCTCGAAAAGGAAGCTCTTGCTCCGAAAATTGTAAAGTACGGTTAGAAGAGAATGCTGTCCTTTGAAAGATAAGCATTTTCTTTTGAAAGTGTGAAATGCATATATCTTTCTCGCAAATGAGAATCACTTCAAAGATTGGAAAGCATTGTTAGTTTCAAAATGCTGTTCTATGAAAGAGAAACACTTTCTCAGGAAAGTGTACTTATGTCTTTAGAAGCTTCGAATAGAAACGTACATGCTTTTATCTCAAAAGAGCACTTGCTCCTAACAATGTAAAGCATTGTTAGAAAGAATGGAGTTTTACATTTCTGTCTACATGCTGTACTTTGAAAGATAAGCCCTTTCTTTTGAAAGTGTACGTAATTCTCTAGAAGCTTTCCTAATAAAAGCATATGTGTTTGTCTCAAAGGAGAAGCACTTGCTCCTAACAGTGCAAAGCATTGTTAGAAGTGAAGGGTGTATTGCATTTCTGTCTACATGCTGTGCTTTAAAAGATAATCATTCCTGTCTATGTGCTGTGCTTTGATATCGAAGCACTTTCTTTTGAAAGTGTACTTATTTCTTTAGAAACGTCAGATTAAACGCACAAGCGTTTCTCTCCGAGGAGATACACTTGCCTCTAACAGTGTAAAGCAAGGAGAAGCACTTGCTCCTAACAGTGCAAAGCATTGTTAGGAGTGAAGGGTGTCTTGCATTTCTGTCCTAATGCTGTACTTTGAAAGATAAACACTTTCTTTTGATAGTGTGTACTTCTTTCTTTAGAAGCTTCGGAATGAAACGCAGAGGCGTTTCTCTCCAAAGAGAAGCACTTGCTTATAACAGTTTAAAGCATTATTAGAAGTGAAGGAAGGATTGCATGTCTGTCTTGTTGCTGTTCTTTGAACGAGAAGCCCTTTACTGTAAAGTGTGCTTATTTCTTTAGAAGCATGAAACAGAAACGCACATGCGTTTCTCCCAAAAGAGAATCACTTGTTTCTATCATTGTAAAACATTATTTGAAGAGAATGGAGTTTTGCTTTTCTGTCTACATCTGTCCTGTCTACATGCTGTACTTTGAAATCTAAGCACTTTCCTTTGAATGTGTAATTATTTCTTTAGAGACTTTGGCAAGAAACGTAGATTCGTTTCTCTCTCTCTAGAGAAACACCTGCCCCTAACAGTGTAGAGCATTGTTAGTAGGGAATGGAGTTTTGCATTTCCGTCTACATTCTGTACTTTGAAGGATAAGCTTTTCTTTTGAAAGTATACTTAATTCTATAGAAGCTTTCCTGATAAAAGCATATATGTTTGTCTCAAATGAGAAGCAATGCTCCTAACAGTGCAAAGCATTGTTAGAAGTGAAGGGAGTATTGCATTTCTGTCTACATGCTGTACTTTGAAAGACAAGCACTTTCTTTGGAACGTGTACATTATTCTTTTCAAGCTTTCCAGAGCAACACATTGCCATTGCTCTCGAAAAGGAAGCTCTTGCTCCGAAAACTGTAAAGAACTGTTAGAAGAGAATGCTGTTCTTTGAAAGATAAACATTTTCTTTTGAAAGTGGACGTAATTCTCAAGAAGCTTTCCTGAGAAATGCATATGCATTCCTATCAAAAGTGAAGCACTTGCTTATAACAGTTTAAAGCATTGTTAGAAGTGAGGGAAGTATTACATTTCTGTCTAATTGCTGTTCTTTGAAAGATAAGCCATTTTTTTGTAAAGTGTGCTTATTTCTTTAGAAGCTTGAGATAGAAACGCAGAAGCGTTTCTCACAAGAAAGCAGCACTTCTTTCTAACATTGTAAAGCATTATTAGAAGGGAATGCAGTTTTGCCTTTCTGTCTACATGCTGTGCTTTGAAAAATTGTCCTTCCTCTCTACATGCTGTACTTTGAAATCAAAGCACTTTCTTTTCAAAGTGTACTTTATTGCATTAGCAACGTCAGATAAACGTCACATGCGTTTCTCTCCAAGGAGAAGCACTCGCTCCTAAGAGTGTAGAACATTGTTAATAGGGAATGGAGTTTTGCATTTCTGTCCTAATGCTGTACTTTGAAAGATAAGCACTTTCTTTGGAAAGTGTACATAACTCTTTTCAAGCTTTCTAGAGAAACACATTGGCGTTTCTCTTGAAAAGGAAGCTCTTGCTCCGAAAATTGTAAAGTACGGTTAGAAGAGAATGCTGTCCTTTGAAAGATAAGCATTTTCTTTTGAAAGTGTGAAACGCATATATCTTTCTCGCAAATGAGAATCACTTCAAAGATTGGAAAGCATTGTTAGTTTCAAAATGCTGTTCTATGAAAGAGAAGCACTTTCTTAGGAAAGTGTACTTATGTCTTTAGAAGCTTCGAATAGAAACGTACATGCTTTTATCTCAAAAGAGCACTTGCTCCTAACAATGTAAAGCATTGTTAGAAAGAATGGAGTTTTACATTTCTGTCTACATGCTGTACTTTGAAAGATAAGCCCTTTCTTTTGAAAGTGAACGTAATTCTCTAGAAGCTTTCCTAATAAAAGCATATGTGTTTGTCTCAAAGGAGAAGCACTTGCTCCTAACAGTGCAAAGCATTGATGGAAGTGAAGGGTGTATTGCATTTCTGTCTACATGCTGTGCTTTGAAAGATAATCATTCCTGTCTACGTGCTGTGATTTGAAATCGAAGCACTTTCTTTTGAAAGTGTACTTATTTCTTTAGAAACGTCAGATTAAACGCACAAGCTTTCCTCTCCGAGGAGATACACTTGCCTCTAACAGTGTAAAGCATTGTTAGAAGGAAATGGTGTCTTGCATTTCTGTCCTAATGCTGTTCTTTGAAAGATAAACACTTTCTTTTGATAGTGTGTACTTCTTTCTTTAGAAGCTTTGGATAGAAACGCAGAGGCGTTTCTCTCCAAAGAAAAGCACTTGCTTATAACAGTTTAAAGCATTATTAGAAGTGAAGGAAGGATTGCATGTCTGTCTTGTTGCTGTTCTTTGAACGAGAAGCCCTTTACTGTAAAGTGTGCTTATTTCTTTAGAAGCTTGAAACAGAAACGCACATGCGTTTCTCAAAAAAGAGAATCACTTGTTTCTAACATTGTAAAACATTATTTGAAGAGAATGGAGTTTTGCTTTTCTGTCTACATCTGTCTTGTCTACATGCTGTACTTTGAAATCGAAGCACTTTCCTTTGAATGTGTACTTATTTCTTTAGAGACTTGGGAAAGAAACGTAGATGCAAGGGAGAAACACCTGCCCCTAACAGTGTAGAGCATTGTTAGTAGGGAATGGAGTTTTGCATTTCCGTCTACATGCTGTAATTTGAAGGATAAGCTTTTCTTTTGAAAGTATACTTAATACTATAAAAGCTTTCTTGATAAAAGCATATGTGTTTGTCTCAAAAAATAAGCACTTGCTCCTAACAGTGCAAAGCATTGTTAGAAGTGAAGGGAATATTGCATTTCTGTCTACATGCTGTACTTTGAAAGACAAGCACTTTCTATTGAACGTGTACATTATTATTTTAAAGCTTTCGAGGCAAGACATTGGCGTTTCTCTCGAAAAGGAAGCTCTTGCTCTGAAAATTGTAAAGTACGGTTAGAAGAGAATGCTGTCCTTTGAAAGATAAGCATTTTCTTTGAAAGTGTGAAATGCATATATCTTTCTCGCAAATGAGAATCACTTCAAAGATTGGAAAGCACTGTTAGTTTCAAAATGCTGTTCTATGAAAGAGAAGCACTTTCTTAGGAAAGTGTACTTATGTCTTTAGAAGCTTCGAATAGAAACGTACATGCTTTTATCTCAAAAGAGCACTTGCTCCTAACAATGTAAAGCATTGTTAGAAAGAATGGAGTTTTACATTTCTGTCTACATGCTGTACTTTGAAAGATAAGCCCTTCCTTTTGAAAGTGTACGTAATTCTCTAGAAGCTTTCCTAATAAAAGCATATGTGTTTGTCTCAAAGGAGAAGCACTTGCTCCAAACAGTGCAAAGCATTGTGAGAAGTGAAGGGAGTTTGCATTTCTGTCTACATGCTGTACTTTGAAAGACAAGCACTTTCTTTGGAACGTGTACATTATTCTTTTCAAGATTTCCAGAGCAACACATTGCCGTTGCTCTCGAAAAGGAAGCTCTTGCTCCGAAAACTGTAAAGAACTGTTAGAAGAGAATGCTGTCCTTTGAAAGATAAACAGTTTCTTTTGAAAGTGGACGTAATTCTCTAGAAGCTTTCCTGAGAAACGCATATGCAGTTCTATCAAAAGTGAAGCACTTGCTTATAACAGTTTAAAGCATTGTTAGAAGTAAGGGAAGTATTACATTTCTGTCTAATTGCTGTTCTTTGAAAGATAAGCCATTTTTTGTAAAGTGTGCTTATTTCTTTAGAAGCTTGAGATAGAAACGCGGAAGCGTTTCTCACAAGAAAGCAGCACTTGTTTCTAACATTGTAAAGCATTATTAGAAGGGAATGCAGTTTTGCCTTTCTGTCTACATGCTGTGCTTTGAAAAATTGTCCTTCCTCTCTACATGCTGTACTTTGAAATCAAAGCACTTTCTTTTCAAAGTGTACTTTATTGCATTAGCAACGTCAGATAAACGTCACATGCGTTTCTCTCCAAGGAGAAGCACTCGCTCCTAATAGTGTAGAACATTGTTAATAGGGAATGGAGTTTTGCATTTCTGTCCTAATGCTGTACTTTGAAAGATAAGCACTTTCTTTGGAAAGTGTACATAATTCTTTTCAAGCTTTCGAGAGCAACACATTGGCGATTCTCTCGAAAAGGAAGCTCTTGCTCCGAAAATTGTAAAGTACGGTTAGAAGAGAATGCGGTCCTTTGAAAGATAAGCATTTTCTTTTGAAAGTGTGAAATGCATATATCTTTCTCGCAAATGAGAATCACTTCAAAGATTGGAAAGCATTGTTAGTTTCAAAATGCTGTTCTATGAAAGAGAAGCACTTTCTTAGGAAAGTGTACTTATGTCTTTAGAAGCTTCGAATAGAAACGTACATGCTTTTATCTCAAAAGAGCACTTGCTCCTAACAATGTAAAGCATTGTTAGAAAGAATGGAGTTTTACATTTCTGTCTACATGCGGTACTTTGAAAGATAAGCCCTTTCTTTTGAAAGTGTACGTAATTCTCTAGAAGCTTTCCTAATAAAAGCATATGTGTTTGTCTCAAAGGAGAAGCACTTGCTCCTAACAGTGCAAAGCATTGTTAGAAGTGAAGGGTGTATTGCATTTCTGTCTACATGCTGTGCTTTGAAAGATAATCATTCCTGTCTATGTGCTGTGCTTTGAAATCGAAGCACTTTCCTTTGTATGTGTACTTATTTCTTTAGAGACTTCGGAAAGAATCGTAGATGTGTTTCTCTCTCTCTCGACAGAAACACCTGCCCCTAACAGTGTAGAGCATTGTTAATAGGGAATGGAGTTTTGCATTTCCGTCTACATGCTGTACTTTGAAGGATAAGCTTTTCTTTTGAAAGTATACTTAATTCTATAGAAGCTTTCCTGATAAAAGCATATGTGTTTGTCTTAAAGGAGAAGCACTTGCTCCTAACAGTGCAAAGCATTGTTAGAAGTGAAGGGTGTATTGCATTTCTGTCTACATGCTGGGCTTTGACAGATAATCATTCCTGTCTACATGCTGTGCTTTGAAATCGAAGCACTTTCTTTTGAATGTGTACTTATTTCCTTAGAAACGTCAGATTAAACGAACAAGCGTTTCTCTCTGAGGAGATACACGTGCCTCTAACAGTGTAAAGCATTGTTAGAAGGAAATGGTGTCTTGCATTTCTGTCCTAATGCTGTTCTTTGAAAGATAAACACTTCCTTCTGATAGTGTGTACTTCTTTCTTTAGAAACTTTGTATAGAAACGCAGAGACGTTTCTCTCCAAACAGAAGCACTTGCTTATAACAGTTTAAAGCATTAGTAGAAGTGAAGGAAGGATTGCATGTCTGTCTTGTTGCTGTTCTTTGAACGAGAAGCCCTTTACTGTAAAGTGTGCTTATTTCTTTAGAAGCTTGAAACAGAAACGCACATGCGTTTCTCCCAAAAGAGAATCACTTGTTTCTAACATTGTAAAACATTATTTGAAGAGAATGGAGTTTTGCTTTTCTGTCTACATCTGTCCTGTCTACATGCTGTACTTTGAAATCGAAGCACTTTCCTTTGAAAGTGTACTTATTTCTTTAGAGACTTGGGAAAGAAACGTAGATGCGTTTCTCTCTCTCTGGAGAGAGAGAAACACCTGCCCCTAACAGTGTAGAGCATTGTTAGTAGGGAATGGAGTTTTGCATTTCCGTCTACATGCTGTACTTTGAAGGATAAGCTTTTCTTTTGAAAGTATACTTAATTCTATAGAAGCTTTCCTGATAAAAGCATATGTGTTTGTCTCAAATGAGAAGCACTTGCTCCTAACAGTGCAAAGCATTGTTAGAAGTGAAGTGAGTATTGCATTTCTGTCTACATGCTGTACTTTGAAAGACAAGCACTTTCTTTGGAACGTGTACACTATTCTTTTCAAGCTTTCCAGAGCAACACATTGCCGTTGCTCTCGAAAAGGAAGCTCTTGCTCCGAAAACTGTAAAGAACTGTTAGAAGAGAATGCTGTCCTTTGAAAGATAAACAGTTTCTTTTGAAAGTGGACGTAATTCTCTAGAAGCTTTCCTGAGAAACGCATATGCGTTTCTATCAAAAGAGAAGCACTTGCTTATAACAGTTTAAAGCATTGTTAGAAGTGAGGGAAGTATTACATTTCTGTCAAATTGCTGTTCTTTTAAAGATAAGCCATTTTTTGTAAAGTGTGCTTATTTCTTTAGAAGCTTGAGATAGAAACGCAGAAGCGTTTCTCACAAGAAAGCAGCACTTGTTTCTAACATTGTAAAGCATTATTAGAAGGGAATGCAGTTTTGCCTTTCTGTCTACATGCTGTGCTTTGAAAAATTGTCCTTCCTCTCTACATGCTGTACTTTGAAATCAAAGCACTTTCTTTTCAAAGTGTACTTTATTGCATTAGCAACGTCAGATAAACGTCACATGCGTTTCTCTCCAAGGAGAAGCACTCGCTCCTAATAGTGTAGAACATTGTTAATAGGGAATGGAGTTTTGCATTTCTTTCCTAATGCTGTACTTTGAAAGATAAGCGCTTTCTTTGGAAAGTGTACATAATTCTTTTCATGCTTTCCAGAGAAACACATTGGCGTTTCTCTCGAAAAGGAAGCTCTTGCTCCGAAAATTGTAAAGTACGGTTAGAAGAGAATGCTGTCCTTTGAAAGATAAGCATTTTCTTTTGAAAGTGTGAAATGCATATATCTTTCTCGCAAATGAGAATCACTTCAAAGATTGGAAAGCATTGTTAGTTTCAAAATGCTGTTCTATGAAAGAGAAGCACTTTCTCAGGAAAGTGTACTTATGTCTTTAGAAGCTTCGAATAGAAACGTACATGCTTTTATCTCAAAAGAGCACTTGCTCCTAACAATGTAAAGCATTGTTAGAAAGAATGGAGTTTTACATTTCTGTCTACATGCTGTACTTTGAAAGATAAGCCCTTTCTTTTGAAAGTGTACGTAATTCTCTAGAAGCTTTCCTAATAAAAGCATATGTGTTTGTCTCAAAGGAGAAGCACTTGCTCCTAACAGTGCAAAGCATTGTTAGAAGTGAAGGGTGTATTGCATTTCTGTCTACATGCTGTGCTTTGAAAGATAATCATTCCTGTCTATGTGCTGTGCTTTGATATCGAAGCACTTTCTTTTGAAAGTGTACTTATTTCTTTAGAAACGTCAGATTAAACGCACAAGCGTTTCTCTCCGAGGAGATACACTTGCCTCTAACAGTGTAAAGCAAGGAGAAGCACTTGCTCCTAACAGTGCAAAGCATTGTTAGGAGTGAAGGGTGTCTTGCATTTCTGTCCTAATGCTGTACTTTGAAAGATAAACACTTTCTTTTGATAGTGTGTACTTCTTTCTTTAGAAGCTTCGGAATGAAACGCAGAGGCGTTTCTCTCCAAAGAGAAGCACTTGCTTATAACAGTTTAAAGCATTATTAGAAGTGAAGGAAGCATTGCATGTCTGTCTTGTTGCTGTTCTTTGAACGAGAAGCCCTTTACTGTAAAGTGTGCTTATTTCTTTAGAAGCATGAAACAGAAACGCACATGCGTTTCTCCCAAAAGAGAATCACTTGTTTCTATCATTGTAAAACATTATTTGAAGAGAATGGAGTTTTGCTTTTCTGTCTACATCTGTCCTGTCTACATGCTGTACTTTGAAATCTAAGCACTTTCCTTTGAATGTGTAATTATTTCTTTAGAGACTTTGGCAAGAAACGTAGATTCGTTTCTCTCTCTCTAGAGAAACACCTGCCCCTAACAGTGTAGAGCATTGTTAGTAGGGAATGGAGTTTTGCATTTCCGTCTACATTCTGTACTTTGAAGGATAAGCTTTTCTTTTGAAAGTATACTTAATTCTATAGAAGCTTTCCTGATAAAAGCATATATGTTTGTCTCAAATGAGAAGCAATGCTCCTAACAGTGCAAAGCATTGTTAGAAGTGAAGGGAGTATTGCATTTCTGTCTACATGCTGTACTTTGAAAGAAAAGCACTTTCTTTGGAACGTGTACATTATTCTTTTCAAGCTTTCCAGAGCAACACATTGCCATTGCTCTCGAAAAGGAAGCTCTTGCTCCGAAAACTGTAAAGAACTGTTAGAAGAGAATGCTGTTCTTTGAAAGATAAACATTTTCTTTTGAAAGTGGACGTAATTCTCAAGAAGCTTTCCTGAGAAATGCATATGCATTCCTATCAAAAGTGAAGCACTTGCTTATAACAGTTTAAAGCATTGTTAGAAGTGAGGGAAGTATTACATTTCTGTCTAATTGCTGTTCTTTGAAAGATAAGCCATTTTTTGTAAAGTGTGCTTATTTCTTTAGAAGCTTGAGATAGAAACGCAGAAGCGTTTCTCACAAGAAAGCAGCACTTGTTTCTAACATTGTAAAGCATTATTAGAAGGGAATGCAGTTTTGCCTTTCTGTCTACATGCTGTGCTTTGAAAAATTGTCCTTCCTCTCTACATGCTGTACTTTGAAATCAAAGCACTTTCTTTTCAAAGTGTACTTTATTGCATTAGCAACGTCAGATAAACGTCACATGCGTTTCTCTCCAAGGAGAAGCACTCGCTCCTAATAGTGTAGAACATTGTTAATAGGGAATGGAGTTTTGCATTTCTGTCCTAATGCTGTACTTTGAAAGATAAGCGCTTTCTTTGGAAAGTGTACATGAATCTTTTCAAGCTTTCCAGAGAAACACATTGGCGTTTCTCTCGAAAAGGAAGCTCTTGCTCCGAAAATTGTAAAGTACGGTTAGAAGAGAATGCTGTCCTTTGAAAGATAAGCATTTTCTTTTGAAAGTGTGAAACGCATATATCTTTCTCGCAAATGAGAATCACTTCAAAGATTGGAAAGCATTGTTAGTTTCAAAATGCTGTTCTATGAAAGAGAAGCACTTTCTTAGGAAAGTGTACTTATGTCTTTAGAAGCTTCGAATAGAAACGTACATGCTTTTATCTCAAAAGAGCACTTGCTCCTAACAATGTAAAGCATTGTTAGAAAGAATGGAGTTTTACATTTCTGTCTACATGCTGTACTTTGAAAGATAAGCCCTTTCTTTTGAAAGTGTAACGTAATTCTCTAGAAGCTTTCCTAATAAAAGCATATGTGTTTGTCTCAAAGGAGAAGCACTTGCTCCTAACAGTGCAAAGCATTGATGGAAGTGAAGGGTGTATTGCATTTCTGTCTACATGCTGTGCTTTGAAAGATAATCATTCCTGTCTACGTGCTGTGATTTGAAATCGAAGCACTTTCTTTTGAAAGTGTACTTATTTCTTTAGAAACGTCAGATTAAACGCACAAGCTTTCCTCTCCGAGGAGATACACTTGCCTCTAACAGTGTAAAGCATTGTTAGAAGGAAATGGTGTCTTGCATTTCTGTCCTAATGCTGTTCTTTGAAAGATAAACACTTTCTTTTGATAGTGTGTACTTCTTTCTTTAGAAGCTTTGGATGGAAACGCAGAGGCGTTTCTCTCCAAAGAGAAGCACTTGCTTATAACAGTTTAAAGCATTATTAGAAGTGAAGGAAGGATTGCATGTCTGTCTTGTTGCTGTTCTTTGAACGAGAAGCCCTTTACTGTAAAGTGTGCTTATTTCTTTAGAAGCTTGAAACAGAAACGCACATGCGTTTCTCAAAAAGAGAATCACTTGTTTCTAACATTGTAAAACATTATTTGAAGAGAATGGAGTTTTGCTTTTCTGTCTACATCTGTCTTGTCTACATGCTGTACTTTGAAATCGAAGCACTTTCCTTTGAATGTGTACTTATTTCTTTAGAGACTTGGGAAAGAAACGTAGATGCAAGGGAGAAACACCTGCCCCTAACAGTGTAGAGCATTGTTAGTAGGGAATGGAGTTTTGCATTTCCGTCTACATGCTGTAATTTGAAGGATAAGCTTTTCTTTTGAAAGTATACTTAATACTATAAAAGCTTTCTTGATAAAAGCATATGTGTTTGTCTCAAAAAATAAGCACTTGCTCCTAACAGTGCAAAGCATTGTTAGAAGTGAAGGGAATATTGCATTTCTGTCTACATGCTGTACTTTGAAAGACAAGCACTTTCTATTGAACGTGTACATTATTATTTTAAAGCTTTCGAGGCAAGACATTGGCGTTTCTCTCGAAAAGGAAGCTCTTGCTCTGAAAATTGTAAAGTACGGTTAGAAGAGAATGCTGTCCTTTGAAAGATAAGCATTTTCTTTGAAAGTGTGAAATGCATATATCTTTCTCGCAAATGAGAATCACTTCAAAGATTGGAAAGCACTGTTAGTTTCAAAATGCTGTTCTATGAAAGAGAAGCACTTTCTTAGGAAAGTGTACTTATGTCTTTAGAAGCTTCGAATAGAAACGTACATGCTTTTATCTCAAAAGAGCACTTGCTCCTAACAATGTAAAGCATTGTTAGAAAGAATGGAGTTTTACATTTCTGTCTACATGCTGTACTTTGAAAGATAAGCCCTTCCTTTTGAAAGTGTACGTAATTCTCTAGAAGCTTTCCTAATAAAAGCATATGTGTTTGTCTCAAAGGAGAAGCACTTGCTCCAAACAGTGCAAAGCATTGTGAGAAGTGAAGGGAGTTTGCATTTCTGTCTACATGCTGTACTTTGAAAGACAAGCACTTTCTTTGGAACGTGTACATTATTCTTTTCAAGATTTCCAGAGCAACACATTGCCGTTGCTCTCGAAAAGGAAGCTCTTGCTCCGAAAACTGTAAAGAACTGTTAGAAGAGAATGCTGTCCTTTGAAAGATAAACAGTTTCTTTTGAAAGTGGACGTAATTCTCTAGAAGCTTTCCTGAGAAACGCATATGCAGTTCTATCAAAAGTGAAGCACTTGCTTATAACAGTTTAAAGCATTGTTAGAAGTAAGGGAAGTATTACATTTCTGTCTAATTGCTGTTCTTTGAAAGATAAGCCATTTTTTGTAAAGTGTGCTTATTTCTTTAGAAGCTTGAGATAGAAACGCGGAAGCGTTTCTCACAAGAAAGCAGCACTTGTTTCTAACATTGTAAAGCATTATTAGAAGGGAATGCAGTTTTGCCTTTCTGTCTACATGCTGTGCTTTGAAAAATTGTCCTTCCTCTCTACATGCTGTACTTTGAAATCAAAGCACTTTCTTTTCAAAGTGTACTTTATTGCATTAGCAACGTCAGATAAACGTCACATGCGTTTCTCTCCAAGGAGAAGCACTCGCTCCTAATAGTGTAGAACATTGTTAATAGGGAATGGAGTTTTGCATTTCTGTCCTAATGCTGTACTTTGAAAGATAAGCACTTTCTTTGGAAAGTGTACATAATTCTTTTCAAGCTTTCGAGAGCAACACATTGGCGATTCTCTCGAAAAGGAAGCTCTTGCTCCGAAAATTGTAAAGTACGGTTAGAAGAGAATGCGGTCCTTTGAAAGATAAGCATTTTCTTTTGAAAGTGTGAAATGCATATATCTTTCTCGCAAATGAGAATCACTTCAAAGATTGGAAAGCATTGTTAGTTTCAAAATGCTGTTCTATGAAAGAGAAGCACTTTCTTAGGAAAGTGTACTTATGTCTTTAGAAGCTTCGAATAGAAACGTACATGCTTTTATCTCAAAAGAGCACTTGCTCCTAACAATGTAAAGCATTGTTAGAAAGAATGGAGTTTTACATTTCTGTCTACATGCGGTACTTTGAAAGATAAGCCCTTTCTTTTGAAAGTGTACGTAATTCTCTAGAAGCTTTCCTAATAAAAGCATATGTGTTTGTCTCAAAGGAGAAGCACTTGCTCCTAACAGTGCAAAGCATTGTTAGAAGTGAAGGGTGTATTGCATTTCTGTCTACATGCTGTGCTTTGAAAGATAATCATTCCTGTCTATGTGCTGTGCTTTGAAATCGAAGCACTTTCCTTTGTATGTGTACTTATTTCTTTAGAGACTTCGGAAAGAATCGTAGATGTGTTTCTCTCTCTCTCGACAGAAACACCTGCCCCTAACAGTGTAGAGCATTGTTAATAGGGAATGGAGTTTTGCATTTCCGTCTACATGCTGTACTTTGAAGGATAAGCTTTTCTTTTGAAAGTATACTTAATTCTATAGAAGCTTTCCTGATAAAAGCATATGTGTTTGTCTTAAAGGAGAAGCACTTGCTCCTAACAGTGCAAAGCATTGTTAGAAGTGAAGGGTGTATTGCATTTCTGTCTACATGCTGTGCTTTGAAAGGTAATCATTCCTGTCTACGTGCTGTGCTTTGAAATCGAAGCACTTTCTTTTGAAAGTGTACTTATTTCCTTAGAAACGTCAGATTAAACGAACAAGCGTTTCTCTCCGAGGAGATACACGTGCCTCTAACAGTGTAAAGCATTGTTAGAAGGAAATGGTGTCTTGCATTTCTGTCCTAATGCTGTTCTTTGAAAGATAAACACTTCCTTCTGATAGTGTGTACTTCTTTCTTTAGAAACTTTGTATAGAAACGCAGAGACGTTTCTCTCCAAACAGAAGCACTTGCTTATAACAGTTTAAAGCATTAGTAGAAGTGAAGGAAGGATTGCATGTCTGTCTTGTTGCTGTTCTTTGAACGAGAAGCCCTTTACTGTAAAGTGTGCTTATTTCTTTAGAAGCTTGAAACAGAAACGCACATGCGTTTCTCCCAAAAGAGAATCACTTGTTTCTAACATTGTAAAACATTATTTGAAGAGAATGGAGTTTTGCTTTTCTGTCTACATCTGTCCTGTCTACATGCTGTACTTTGAAATCGAAGCACTTTCCTTTGAAAGTGTACTTATTTCTTTAGAGACTTTGGAAAGAAACGTAGATGCGTGTCTCTCTCTCTCGAGAGAGAGAAACACCTGCCCCTAACATTGTAGAGCATTGTTAGTAGGGAATGGAGTTTTGCATTTCCGTCTACATGCTGTACTTTGAAGGATAAGCTTTTCTTTTGAAAGTATACTTAATTCTATAGAAGCTTTCCTGATAAAAGCATATGTGTTTGTCTCAAATGAGAAGCACTTGCTCCTAACAGTGCAAAGCATTGTTAGAAGTGAAGGGAGTATTGCATTTCTGTATACATGCTGTACTTTGAAAGACAAGCACTTTCTTCGGAACGTGTATATTATTCTTTTCAAGCTTTCCAGAGCAACCACATTTTACGTTGCTCTCGAAATGGAAGGTCTTGCTACGAAAACTGTAAAGAACTGTTAGAAGAGAATGCTGTCCTTTGAAAGATAAACATTTTCTTTTGAAAGTGGACGTAATTCTCTAGAAGCTTTCCTGAGAAACGCATATGCATTTCTATCAAAAGAGAAGCACTTGCTTATAACAGTTAAAAGCATTGTTAGAAGTGAAGGAAGTATTACATTTCTTATTTATTTATTTATTTATTTATTTATTCATTTATTTATTTTGGTTTTTCAAGACAGGGTTTCTCTGCAGCTTTTTTTTTATAGCCTGTCCTGGAACTAGCTCTTGTAAACCAGGCTAGCCGCGAGCTCACAGACATCAGCCTGCCTCTGCCTCTAGAGTGCTGGAATTAAAGGCGTGTGCCACCACCGCCCAGCTAACATTTCTATTTAAAATTAATACGTTGGTCCTGTGAAGCCATCACAGAACCTCCAAAAATTGATTGTTTTGAAAGTTACAAATTTCTATATATCTAGTCGAAGTATTACATTTCTGTCTAATTGCTGTTCTTTGAAAGATAAGCCATTTTTTGTAAAGTGTGCTTATTTCTTTAGAAGCTTGAAACAGAAACGCAGAAGCGTTTCTCACAAGAAAGAAGCACTTGTTTCTAACATTGTAAAGCATTATTAGAAGGGAATGCAGTTTTGCCTTTCTGTCTACATGCTGTGCTTTGAAAAATTGTCCTTCCTCTCTACTTGCTGTACTTTGAAATCAAAGCACTTTCTTTTCAAAGTGTACTTTATTGCATTAGCAACTTCAGATAAACGTCACATGCATTTCTCTCCAAGGAGAAGCACTCGCTCCTAATAGTGTAGAACATTGTTAATAGGGAATGGAGTTTTGCATTTCTGTCCTAATGCAGTACTTTGAAAGATAAATGCTTTCTTTGGAAAGTGTACATAATTCTTTTCAAGATTTCCAGAGAAACACATTGGCGTTTCTCTCGAAAAGGAAGCTCTTTTCCGAAAATTGTAAAGTACGGTTAGGAGAGAATGTTGTCCTTTGAAAGATAAGCATTTTCTTTTGAAAGTGTGAAACGCATATATCTTTCTCGCAAATGAGAATCACTTCAAAGATTGGAAAGCATTGTTAGTTTCAAAATGCTGTTCTATGAAAGAGAAGCACTTTCTTAGGAAAGTGTACTTATGTCTTTCGAAGCTTCGAATAGAAACGTACATGCTTTGATCTCAAAAGAGCACTTGCTCCTAACAATGTAAAGCATTGTTAGAAAGAATGGAGTTTTACATTTCTGTCTACATGCTGTACTTTGAAAGATAAGCCCTTTGTTTTGAAAGTGTACGTAATTCTCTAGAAGCTTTCCTAATAAAAGCATATGTGTTTGTCTCAAAGGAGAAGCACTTGCTCCTAACAGTGCAAAGCATTGTTAGAAGTGAAGGGTGTATTTCATTTCTGTCTACATGCTGTGCTTTGACAGATAATCATTCCTGTCTACGTGCTGTGCTTTGAAATCGAAGCACTTTCTTTTGAAAGTGTACTTATTTCCTTAGAAACGTCAGATTAAACGCACAAGCGTTTCTCTCCGAGGAGATACACGTGCCCCTAACAGTGTAAAGCATTGTTAGAAGGAAATGGTGTCTTGCATTTCTGTCCTAATGCTGTTCTTTGAAAGATAAACACTTCCTTCTGATAGTGTGTACTTCTTTCTTTAGAAACTTTGTATAGAAACGCAGAGGCGTTTCTCTCCAAAGAGAAGCACTTGCTTATAACAGTTTAAAGCATTATTAGAAGTGAAGGAAGGATTGCATGTCTGTGTTGTTGCTGTTCTTTGAACGAGAAGCCCTTTACTGTAAAGTGTGCTTATTTCTTTAGAAGCTTGAAACAGAAACGCACATGCGTTTCTCCCAAAAGAGAATCACTTGTTTCTAACATTGTAAAACATTATTTGAAGAGAATGGAGTTTTGCTTTTCTGTCTACATCTGTCCTGTCTACATGCTGTACTTTGAAATCGAAGCACTTTCCTTTGAAAGTGTACTTATTTCTTTAGAGACTTCGGAAAGAAACGTAGATGCGTTTCTCTTTCTCTCTCTCTCTCTCTCTCTCTCTCTCTCTCTCTTTCTCTCTCTCTCTCTCTCTCTCTCAACACCTGCCCCTCACAGTGTAGAGCATTGTTAGTAGGGAATGGAGTTTTGCATTTCCGTCTACATGCTGTACTTTGAAGGATAAGCTTTTCTTTTGAAAGTATACTTAATTCTATAGAAGCTTTCCTGATAAAAGCATATGTGTTTGTCTCAAATGAGAAGCACTTGCTCCTAACAGTGCAAAGCATTGTTAGAAGTGAAGGGAGTATTGCATTTCTGTATACATGCTGTACTTTGAAAGACAAGCACTTTCTTCGGAACGTGTATATTATTCTTTTCAAGCTTTCCAGAGCAACCACATTTTACGTTGCTCTCGAAATGGAAGGTCTTGCTATGAAAACTGTAACGAACTGTTAGAAGAGAATGCTGTCCTTTGAAAGATAAACATTTTCTTTTGAAAGTGGACGTAGATCCTCCCGTCTTTGGGGCCACAAAATCCCACAGCTCAGCCTGTTTGGGCTCTGGGGACCTGGAATTGAGTGCACCCAGGGGGGTGGGAGGTCCCCTCCTTCATTTGACTGCCCGGAGCAAGGTAGGCCTTTGTCTGAGAGCTGCTTGGCCTGCAAGGGGACCTGACAGTCGGCAGGAGGATCCATCATTCTTTGGGGCTTGTGTCGGTTTCTCCCTTCCCTGTGTGTCTCCCACGCTTTCCCTAGTGTTCTCAGGTGTCCTGCTCCTGTTCTCTGACCATCCACCCGGAGGAGTCAGACCCTGGCCTCCAGGACACCAAACACCTCCGCGCTCCTTTTGAAGGAAGAGATGGGCAGGCGCCAATGCAGGAGCTCCTCCAACAACATGAAAGGCAACATGACATCACCACAAGCCAGACATCCCGAAACAACAAGAATTGAACACCCTACCCCAGAAGATATAGAAGAAACCGACATTAAACAGTACTTTATGAAAATAATAGAGGACCTTAAACAGGAGGTAAAAAACTGCCATAAAGAAATGGAGATGACAAACAAAAAGGTAGACGAAATAAATAAATCTCTCAAAGATACCCAAGAAAAACAAGAAAAACAAGAAAAAGCAATCAAACAGGTAAGGGAAACAGTACAAGACCTGATAAATGAAATGGAGGTATTGAAGAAAACACAATCTGAGGGACGACTGGAAATGGAAACTCTGAGTAAATGAACAGAAACTTCAGAAACAAGTATTTCCAACTGAATACAAGAGATGGAAGAAAGAATCTCGGACTCTGAAGATACTATAGAGGAAATAAACTCACAGATTAAAGAACTAAACAAATTTAACAAATTCTTAACACAAAACATTCAGGAAATCTGGGACACCATGAAAAGACCAAACCTAAGAATAATTGGGGTAGAAGAAGGAGAAGAATTACAACTCAAAGGCCCAGAAAACATATTCAACAAAATTATAGAAGAAAACTTCCCCAACCTAAAGAAGGATGTTCCTATGAAGGTACAAGAAGCCTACAGAACTCCAAATAGACTGGATCAAAAGAAAGCATCCCCACGCCATATAATAATCAAAACACAAAACATACAGAATAAAGAACAGATATTAAGAGCTGCAAAGGAAAAAGGTCAAGTAACATATAAAGGGAAACCTATCAGAATTACACCTGATTTCTCAATGGAAACCATGAAAGCCAGAAGAGCTTGGACAGATGTGCTACAGACACTTAGGGAACATGGATGCAAGCCTAGACTATTATACCCAGCAAAGCTTGCATTCACCATTGATGGAGAAAACAAGATATTCCAGGACAAAAACAGATTTAAACAATACGCAGCCACAAATCCAGCCTTGCAGAAAGTAATAGAAGGAAAATCACAAACCAAGGAGTCCAACAATGCCGACAATAACTCAGGCATCTAGCGACCCTTCACCAGCACAACTGGAAGTAGGGAAACACACAAACTCTACTACTAAAAATGACTGAAGTTAACAACCACTGGTCATTAATATCACTTAATATCAATGGACTCAATTCACCTATAAAAAGGCACAGGCTAAGAGACTGGATACGAAAACAGAATCCAACATTTTGCTGTTTACAAGAAACACACCTCAACCACAAAGACAGACATCTACTCAGAGTAAAGGGTTGGGAAAAGGTTTATCAAGCAAATGGCCCTAAGAAACAAGCGGGTGTGGCCATACTAATTTCCAACAAAGTTGACTTCAAACTAAAATCAATCAGAAGAGATGGAAAGGGACACTTTATACTCATAACAGGAAAAATCCATCAGAATGAAGTCTCAATCCTGAATATCTATGCCCCTAATATAAAAGCTCCCACTTATGTAAAAGAAACACTTCTAGAACTCAAGGCAGCCATCAAACCACACACACTAATAGTTGGAGACTTCAACACTCCTCTCTCACCAATGGACAGGTCAATCAGACAGAAACCTAACAGAGAATTGAAAGACTTAATGGAGGTAATGAACCAAATGGACTTAACAGACATCTATAGAACATTCCACCCAAATAGGAAAGAATATACCTTCTTCTCTGCGGCTCATGGAACCTTTTGGAAAATTGACCATATACTTGGTAACAAAGCAAACTTCCACAGTTACAAAAAAATATTAGTAACCACCTGTGTCTTATCGGATCACCATGGATTAAAATTAGAATTCAACAACAATGCTACCCCCAGAAAACCCACAAACTCATGGAAACTGAACAGTCAACTACTGACCCACACCTGGGTCAAGGAAGAAATAAAGAAAGAAATTAAAGTCTTTCTTGAATTTAATGAAAACAAAGACACAACATACTCAAACCTATGGGACACAAGGAAAGCAGTGCTAAGAGGAAAGTTCATAGCACTAGGTGCCCACTTAAAGAAAACGGAGAAAGCGCTCATTGGTGACTTAACAGCACACCTGAAAGCTCTGGAAAAAAAGAAGCAGACTCACCTAGGAGAAGTAGAAGACTGGAAATAATCAAATTGAGGGCAGAAATCAACAAAATAGAAACACAGAAAACAATCCAAAGAATCAATGAAACAAGAACCTGGTTCCTGGAGAAAATCAACAAGATTGACAAACCCTTAGCCAAACTAATCAAACGGCAGAGGGAGAACACGCAAATTAACAAGATCAGAAATGAAAAGGGGGACATAACCACAGACACAGAGGAAATTCAGAAAATCATTAGATCTTACTACAAAAGCCTGTATGCCACAAAATTGGAAAATGTAAAAGAAATGGACAGTTTTTTAGATAAATACCATATACCAAAGTTAAACCAGGACCAGGTAAATGCTCTAAATCGTCCTGTTAGTCGCGAAGAATTAGAAACTGTTATCAGAAACCTCCCTACCAAAAAGAGCCCAGGACCAGATGGTTTCAATGCAGAATTCTACCAGAACTTCCAAGAAGACCTAATACCTATACTCCTTAAGGTATTTCATAATATAGAAACACAAGAGTCACTGCCAAATTCCTTCTATGAAGCTACAGTTACCCTGATACCTAAACCACACAAAGACTCAACCAAGAAAGAGAATTACAGGCCAATCTCACTCATGAACATTGACGCAAAAATTCTCAATAAAATACTGGCAAACCGAATCCAAGAACACATTAGAAAAATTATCCATTACGATCAAGTAGGCTTCATCCCAGAGATGCAGGGCTGGTTCAACATACGAAAATCTATTAATGTAATCCATCATATAAACAAACTGAAGGAAAAAAACGATATGGTCATCTCATTAGATGCTGAAAAAGCATTTGACAAAATTCAGCACCCTTTTATGATAAAGGTCTGGGAGAGATTAGGGATACAAGGGTCATTCCTAAATATAATAAAAGCTATTTACAGCAAGCCGACAGCTAACATCAAATTAAACGGAGAGAAACTCAAGGCTATCCCACTAAATTCAGGAACACGACAAGGCTGTCCACTCTCTCCTTATCTCTTCAATATAGTGCTTGAAGTTCTAGCAATAGCAATAAGACAACATAAGGGAATCAAGGGGATTCAATTTGGAAAGGAAGAAGTTAAACTTTCATTATTTGCAGATGATATGATAGTATACATAAGCGACCCCAAAAACTCCACCAAAGAACTCCTACAGCTGATAAACTCCTTCAGTAACGTGGCAGGATACAAGATCAACTCCAAAAAATCAGTCGCCTTTTTATACACAAAGGATAAGGAAGCAGAGAGGGTAATCAGAGAAGTATCACCTTTCACAATAGCCACAAATAGCATAAGATATCTGGGAGTATCGCTAACCAAGGAAGTGAAGGATTTATTTGACAAGAACTTTAAGTCTTTGAAGAAAGAAATTGAAGAGGATACCAGAAAATGGAAGGATCTCCCCTGCTCGTGGATTGGGAGGATCAACATAGTAAAAATGGCAATTCTACCAAAAGCAATCTATAGATTCAATGCAATCCCAATCAAGCTCCCATTAAAATTCTTCACAGAGATTGAGAGGACAATAATCAACTTTATATGGAAAAACAAGAAACCCAGGATAGCCAAAAAAATCTTATACAATAAAGGTTCTTCTGGAGGCATTACCATCCCTGACTTCAAACTCTATTACAAAGCTACAGTATTGAAAACGGCTTGGTATTGGCATAAAAACAGAGAAGTTGACCAATGGAAGCTTATAGAAGACCCGGATCTTAAACCACAAACCTATGAACACCTGATTTTTGATAAAGGAGCCAAAAGTACACAATGGAAGAAAGAGGGCATCTTCAACAAATGGTGCTGGCATAACTGGATGTCAACCTGTAGAAGAATGAAAGTAGATCCATATCTATCACATGCACAAAACTCAAGTCCAAATGGATTAAAGACCTCAATATTAATTTGAACACATTGAGCTTGATAGAGGAGAAAGTGGGAAGTACTCTACAACAAATGGGCACAGGGAACCGTTTCCTATGCATAACCCCAGCTGCACAGACTTTAAGGGCAACATTGAATAAATGGGACCTCCTGAAGTTGAGCAGCTTCTGTAAAGCAAAGGACATTGTCACTAAGACACAAAGGCAGCCTACTGACTGGGAAAAGATCTTCACCAACCCTGCAACTGACAAAGGTCTGATCTCTAAAATATATAAGGAACTCAAGAGACTAGACGGTAAAATGCCAATTAACCCAATTAAAAAATGGGGCGCTGAACTGAACAGAGAATTCTCAACAGAAGAAGTTCGAATGGCCAAAAGACACTTAAGGTCATGCTCAACCTCCCTAGCTATCAGGGAAATGCAAATCAAAACAACTTTGAGATATCATCTTACACCTGTCAGATTGGCTAAAATCCAAAACACCAATAATAACCATTGCTGGAGAGGTTGTGGGGTAAAGGGCACACTCATCCATTGCTGGTGGGAATGCAAACTTGTGCAACCACTTTGGAAAGCAGTGTGGCGGTTTCTCAGGAAATTCGGGATCAACCTACCCCAGGACCCAGCAATTCCACTATTGGGAATCTACCCAAGAGATGCCCAATCATACAACAAAAGCATATGCTCATCTATGTTCATAGCAGCATTATTTGTAATAGCCAGATCCTGGAGACAGCCTAGATGCCCTTCAGTGGAAGAATGGATGAAGAAACTGTGGAATATATACATGCTAGAATACTACTCAGCGGTAAAAAACAATGACATCTTGAATTTTGCAGGTAAATGGATGGAAATAGAAAACACTATTCTGAGTGAGGTAATCCAGACCCATAAAGATCAACATGGGATGTACTCACTCATATTCGGTTTCTAGCCATAATTAAAGGACATCGAGCCTATAAATTTGGGATCCTTGAGAAGATAATAAGAAGGTGAACTCCCAAAAAAAGATATAGTAATCCTCCTGGATATTGGAAGTAGACACGATCGCCAGGCAAAATTGGGAACTTGAGGGTTGGGCAAGACTGGGCCAAGGGAAGATGGGGAGAGAAAAGTGTGAAGGGGAGAGCGGTGGGAGCTCGGAGGAATGGGGTGCTTGGGATATAGGAAGGGTGGATATGAGAGCAGGGAAGCATATATCTTAATTTAAGGAGCTACCTGAGGGTTGTCAAGAGACTTGACCCTAGAGGGGTTCCCAGGTTTCCAGGGAGACGCCCCCAGTTAGTTCCTTGGGCAGCTGAGGAGAGGGAGCCTGAAAAGGCCAGTTCCTATAGCCATACTGATGAATTTCTTGCATATCACCATAGAACCTCCACCTGACGATAGATGAAGAAAATGACAGAGCCCCACATTGGAGCACCGGACTGAGCTCCCAAGGTCCTGATGAGGAGTAGAAGGAGAGAGAACATGAGAATGAAAGTCAGGACCTTGAGGGAACCTCCAGCTGGCGACAGATGGGGAAGGTGACTGAGCCCCACATTGGAGCACTGGACTGAGCTCCCAAAGTCCTGATGAGGAGCAGAAGGAGCGAGAACATGAGGGAGAAAGTCAGGAACGAGAGGGGTGCGTTCACTCATGGAAACGGTGGGACAGAATTAATGGGAGATCACCAACTCCAGTTGGAATGGGACTGATGGATCATGCGACCAAACCCGTCTCTCTGAGTGTGGCCAACAGCACAGGCTGACTGAAAAGCAAAGGACAATGGCTCTGGGCTCTGATTGTTATTCATGGACGGGCTCTGTGGGAGCCTTCTCAGCTTGGTCGATCACCTTCCTGGACCTGGGGGGAGTTGGGAGGACCTTGGTCTTAGCATAGAGTGGGGAACCCTGATGGCTCCTTGGCCTTGAGAGGGAGGGAGGGGAGGTACGGGTGGAGGGGAGGGGAGGGAAGGGGGAGAAGGAGGGGAGTGAAGGGGGAGGAGGAGGGGAGGGAGGGAGGAGGAGGGAAGGAGATGGAAATTTTTAAATATAAAAAAAAAAAAAAAGTAAAGTGGACGTAATTCTCTAGAAGCTTTCCTGAGAAACGCATATGCATTTCTATCAAAAGAGAAGCACTTGCTTATAACAGTTTAAAGCATTGTTAGAAGTGAAGGAAGTATTACATTTCTTATTTATTTATTTATTTATTCATTTATATATTTTGGTTTTTCAAAACAGGGTTTCTCTGCAGCTTTTTTTTTATAGCCTGTCCTGGAACTAGCTCTTGTAAACCAGGCTAGCCGCGAGCTCACAGACATCAGCCTGCCTCTGCCTCTAGAGTGCTGGAATTAAAGGCGTGTGCCACCACCGCCCAGCTAACATTTCTATTTTAAATTAATATGTTGGTCCGGTGAAGCCATCACAGAACCTCCAAAAATTGATTGTTTTGAAAATTACAAATTTCTATATATCTAGTCGAAGTATTACATTTCTGTCTAATTGCTGTTCTTTGAAAGATAAGCCATTTTTTGTAAAGTGTGCTTATTTCTTTAGAAGCTTGAAACAGAAACACAGAAGCGTTTCTCACAAGAAAGAAGCACTTGTTTCTAACATTGTAAAGCATTATTAGAAGGGAATGCAGTTTTGCCTTTCTGTCTACATGCTGTGCTTTGAAAAATTGTCCTTCCTCTCTACTTGCTGTACTTTGAAATCAAAGCACTTTCTTTTCATTTTTTTTTAATGGGGATCATTCTTTTTTTTTTTTCTCATGGTTTATTTTTTTTATATTTAAAAATTTCCGTCTCCTTCCCTCCTCCTCCCCCCTCCTTCCCCTCCTTCTCCTCCTTCTCTCCCCTCCTTCTCCCTCTTCCCTCCCCTCCCCTCCACCCATACCTCCCCTCCCTCCCTCTCAAGGCCAAGGAGCCATCAGGGTTCCCCACTCTATGCTAAGACCAAGGTCCTCCCAACTCCCCCCAGGTCCAGGAAGGTGATCAACCAAGCTGAGAAGGCTCCCACAGAGCCCATCCATGAAGAACAATCAGAGCCCAGAGCCATTGTCCTTTGCTTCTCAGTCAGCCCCCGCTGTTGGCCACACTTTCTTTTCAAAGTGTACTTTATTGCATTAGCAACGTCAGATAAACGTCACATGCGTTTCTCTCCAAGGAGAAGCACTGGCTCCTAATAGTGTAGAACATTGTTAATAGGGAATGGAGTTTTGCATTTCTGTCCTAATGCAGTACTTTGAAAGATAAATGCTTTCTTTGGAAAGTGTACATAATTCTTTTCAAGCTTTCCAGAGAAACACATTTCGTTTCTCTTGAAAAGGAAGCTCTTGCTCCGAAAATTGTAAAGTACGGTTAGGAGAGAATGCTGTCCTTTGAAAGATAAGCATTTTCTTTTGAAAGTGTGAAACGCATATATCTTTCTCGCAAATGAGAATCACTTCAAAGATTGGAAAGCATTGTTAGTTTCAAAATGCTGTTCTATGAAAGAGAAGCACTTTCTTACGAAAGTGTACTTATGTCTTTAGAAGCTTCGAATAGAAACGTGCATGCTTTGATCTCAAAAGAGCACTTGCTCCTAACAATGTAAAGCATTGTTAGAAAGAATGGAGTTTTACATTTCTGTCTACATGCTGTACTTTGAAAGATAAGCCCTTTGTTTTGAAAGTGTACGTAATTCTCTAGAAGCTTTCCTAATAAAAGCATATGTGTTTGTCTCAAAGGAGAAGCACTTGCTCCTAACAGTGCAAAGCATTGTTAGAAGTGAAGGGTGTATTGCATTTCTGTCTACATGCTGTGCTTTGACAGATAATCATTCCTGTCTACATGCTGTGCTTTGAAATCGAAGCACTTTCTTTTGAAAGTGTACTTATTTCCTTAGAAACGTCAGATTAAACGCACAAGCTTTTCTCTCCGAGGAGATACACTTGCCCCTAACAGTGTAAAGCATTGTTAGAAGGAAATGGTGTCTTGCATTTCTGTCCTAATGCTGTTCTTTGAAAGATAAACACTTCCTTCTGATAGTGTGTACTTCTTTCTTTAGAAACTTTGTATAGAAACGCAGAGGCGTTTCTCTCCAAAGAGAAGCACTTGCTTATAACAGTTTAAAGCATTATTAGAAGTGAAGGAAGGATTGCATGTCTGTCTTGTTGCTGTTCTTTGAACGAGAAGCCCTTTACTGTAAAGTGTGCTTATTTCTTTAGAAGCTTGAAACAGAAACGCACATGCATTTCTCCCAAAAGAGAATCACTTGTTTCTGACATTGTAAAACATTATTTGAAGAGAATGGAGTTTTGCTTTTCTGTCTACATCTGTCCTGTCTACATGCTGTACTTTGAAATCGAAGCACTTTCCTTTGAAAGTGTACTTATTTCTTTAGAGACTTCAGAAAGAAACGTAGATGCGTGTCTCTCTCTCTCTCAAGAGAAAAACACCTGCGCCTAACAGTGTAGAGCATTGTTAGTAGGGAATGGAGTTTTGCATTTCCGTCTACATGCTGTACTTTGAAGGATAAGCTTTTCTTTTGAAAGTATACTTAATTCTATAGAAGCTTTCCTGATAAAAGCATATGTGTTTGTCTCAAATGAGAAGCACTTGCTCCTAACAGTGCAAAGCATTGTTAGAAGTGAAGGGAGTATTGCATTTCTGTATACATGCTGTACTTTGAAAGACAAGCACTTTCTTCAGAACGTGTATATTATTCTTTTCAAGCTTTCCAGAGCAACCACATTTTACGTTTCTCTCGAAATGGAAGGTCTTGCTATGAAAACTGTAAAGAACTGTTAGAAGAGAATGCTGTCCTTTGAAAGATAAACATTTTCTTTTGAAAGTGGACGTAATTCTCTAGAAGCTTTCCTGAGAAAGGCATATGCATTTCTATCAAAAGAGAAGCACTTGCTTATAACAGTTTAAAGCATTGTTAGAAGTGAAGGAAGTATTACATTTCTTATTTATTTATTTATTTATTTATTTATTTATTCATTTATTTATTTTGGTTTTTCAAAACAGGGTTTCTCTGCAGCTTTTTTTTTATAGCCTGTGCTGGAACTAGCTCTTGTAAACCAGGCTAGCCGCGAGCTCACAGACATCAGCCTGCCTCTGCCTCTAGAGTGCTGGAATTAAAGGCGTGCGCCACCACCGCAAAGCGAACATTTCTATTTTAAATTAATACGTTGGTCCTGTGAAGCCATCACAGAACCTCCAAAAATTGATTGTTTTGAAAGTTACAAATTTCTATATATCTAGTCGAAGTATTACATTTCT
Source organism: Arvicola amphibius (assembly GCF_903992535.2). Taxonomy (NCBI): domain Eukaryota; kingdom Metazoa; phylum Chordata; class Mammalia; order Rodentia; family Cricetidae; genus Arvicola; species Arvicola amphibius. Next base: position 84,885,191 of record NC_052052.2, read on the forward strand.
GTCTAATTGCTGTTCTTTGAAAGATAAGCCATTTTTTGTAAAGTGTGCTTATTTCTTTAGAAGCTTGAAACAGAAACGCAGAAGCGTTTCTCACAAGAAAGAAGCACTTGTTTCTAACATTGTAAAGCATTATTAGAAGGGAATGCAGTTTTGCCTTTCTGTCTACATGCTGTGCTTTGAAAAATTGTCCTTCCTCTCTACATGCTGTACTTTGAAATCAAAGCACTTTCTTTTCAAAGTGTACTTTATTGCATTAGCAACGTCAGATAAACGTCACATGCATTTCTCTCCAAGGAGAAGCACTTGCTCCTAATAGTGTAGAACATTGTCAATAGGGAATGGAGTTTTGCATTTCTGTCCTAATGCAGTACTTTGAAAGATAAATGCTTTCTTTGGAAAGTGTACAGAATTCTTTTCAAGATTTCCAGAGAAACACATTGGCGTTTCTCTCGAAAAGGAAGCTCTTGCTCTGAAAATTGTAAAGTACGGTTAGGAGAGAATGCTGTCCTTTGAAAGATAAGCATTTTCTTTTGAAAGTGTGAAACGCATATATCTTTCTCGCAAATGAGAATCACTTCAAAGATTGGAAAGCATTGTTAGTTTCAAAATGCTGTTCTATGAAAGAGAAGCACTTTCTTAGGAAAGTGTACTTATGTCTTTAGAAGCTTCGAATAGAAACGTACATGCTTTGATCTCAAAAGAGCACTTGCTCCTAACAATGTAAAGCATTGTTAGAAAGAATGGAGTTTTACATTTCTGTCTATATGCTATACTTTGAAAGATAAGCCCTTTCTTTTGAAAGTGTACGTAATTCTCTAGAAGCTTTCCTAGTAAAAGCATATGTGTTTGTCTCAAAGGAGAAGCACTTGCTCCTAACAGTGCAAAGCATTGTTAGAAGTGAAGGGTGTATTGCATTTCTGTCTACATGCTGGGCTTTGACAGATAATCATTCCTGTCTACGTGCTGTGCTTTGAAATCGAAGCACTTTCCTTTGAAAGTGTACTTATTTCTTTAGAAACGTCAGATTAAACGCACAAGCGTTTCTCTCCGAGGAGATACACTTGCCCCTAACAGTGTAAAGCATTGTTAGAAGGAAATGGTGTCTTGCATTTCTGTCCTAATGCTGTACTTTGAAAGATAAACACTTTCTTCTGATAGTGTGTACTTCTTTCTTTAGAAGCTTCGGATAGAAACGCAGAGGCGTTTCTCTCCAAAGAGAAGCACTTGCTTATAACAGTTTAAAGCATTATTAGAAGTGAAGGAAGGATTGCATGTCTGTCTTGTTGCTGTTCTGTGAACGAGAAGCCCATTACTGTAAAGTGTGCTTCTTTAGAAGCTTGAAACAGAAATGCACATGCGTTTCTCCCAAAAGAGAATCACTTGTTTCTAACATTGTAAAACATTATTTGAAGAGAATGGAGTTTTGCTTTTCATTCTACATCTGTCCTGTCTACATGCTGTACTTTGAAATCGAAGCACTTTCCTTTGAAAGTGTACTTATTTCTTTAGAGACTTCGGAAAGAAACGTAGATGCGTTTCTCTCTCTCTCTCTCTCTCTCTCTCTCTCTCTCTCTCTCTCTCTCTCTCTCTCAACACCTGCCCCTAACAGTGTAGAGCATTGTTAGTAGGGAATGGAGTTTTGCATTTCCGTCTACATGCTGTACTTTGAAGGATAAGCTTTTCTTTTGAAAGTATACTTAATTCTATAGAAGCTTTCCTGATAAAAGCATATGTGTTCGTCTCAAATGAGAAGAACTTGCTCCTAACAGTGCAAAGCATTGTGAGAAGTGAAGGGAGTATTGCATTTCTGTCTACATGCTGTACTTTGAAAGACAAGCACTTTCTTTGGAACGTGTACATTATTCTTTTCAAGCTTTCCAGAGCAACACATTGCCGTTGCTCTCGAAAAGGAAGCTCTTGCTCCGAAAATTGTAAAGAACTGTTAGAAGAGAATGCTGTCCTTTGAAAGATAAACATTTTCTTTTGAAAGTGGACGTAATTCTCCTGGAGCTTTGCTGAGAAACGCATATGCGTTTCTATCAAAAGAGAAGCACTTGCTTATAACAGTTTAAAGCATTGTTAGAAGTGAAGGAAGTATTACATTTCTTATTTATTTATTTATTTATTTATTTATTTATGTAGGTATTTTTTTTTTTTGGTTTTTCAAGACAGGGTTTCTCTGCAGCTTTTTTTTATAGCCTGTCCTGGAACTAGCTCTTGTAAACCAGGCTAGCCTCGAGCTCACAGAGATCAGCCTGCTTCTGCCTCTAGAGTGCTGGAATTAAAGGCGTGCGCCAACACCGCCCAGTTATCATTTCTATGTAAAACTAATACGTTGGTCCTGTGAAGCCATCACAGAACCTCCAAAATTTGATTGTTTTGAAAGTTACAAATTTCTATATATCTAGTCGAAGTATTACATTTCTGTCTAATTGCTGTTCTTTAAAAGATAAGCCATTTTTTTGTAAAGTGTGCTTATTTCTTCAGAAGCTTGAGATAGAAACGCAGAAGCGTTTCTCACAAGAAAGAAGCACTTGTTTCTAACATTGTAAAGCATTATTAGAAGGGAATGCAGTTTTGCCTTTCTGTCTACATGCTGTGCTTTGAAAAATTGTCCTTACTCTCTACATGCTTTACTTTGAAATCAAAGCACTTTCTTTTCAAAGTGTACTTTATTGCATTAGCAACTTCAGATAAACGTCACATGCGTTTCTCTCCAAGGAGAAGCACTCGCTCCTAATAGTGTAGAACATTGTTAATAGGGAACGGAGTTTTGCAATTCTGTCCTAATGCTGTACTTTGAAAGATAAGCGAGTTCTTTGGAAAGTGTACATAATTCTTTTCAAGCTTTCCAGAGAACCACATTGGTGTTTCTCTCGAAAAGGAAGCTCTTGCTCCGAAAATTGTAAAGTATGGTTAGAAGAGAATGCTGTCCTTTGAAAGATAAGCATTTTCTTTTGAAAGTGTGAAACGCATATATCTTTCTCGCAAATGAGAATCACTTCAAAGATTGGAAAGCATTGTTAGTTTCAAAATGCTGTTCTATGAAAGAGAAGCACTTTCTTAGGAAAGTGTACTTATGTCTTTAGAAGCTTCGAATAGAAACGTACATGCTTTGATCTCAAAAGAGCACTTGCTCCTAACAATGTAAAGCATTGTTAGAAAGAATGGAGTTTTACATTTCTGTCTACATGCTCTACTTTGAAAGATAAGCCCTTTCTTTTGAAAGTGTACGCAATTCTATAGAAGCTTTCCTGATAAAAGCATATGTGTTTGTCTCAAATGAGAAGCACTTGCTCCTAACAGTGCAAAGCATTGTGAGAAGTGAAGGGAGTATTGCATTTCTGTCTACATGCTGTACTTTGAAAGACAAGCACTTTCTTTGGAACGTGTCATTATTCTTTTCAAGCTTTCCAGAGCAACACATTGCCATTGCTCTCGAAAAGGAAGCTCTTGGCCCGAAAACTGTAAAGAACTGTTAGAAGAGAATGTTGTCCTTTGAAAGATAAACATTTTCTTTTGAAAGTTGACGTAATTCTCTAGAAGCTTTCCTGAGAAACGCATATGCATTTCTATCAAAAGAGAAGCACTTGCTTATAACAGTTTAAAGCATTATTAGAAGTGAAGGAAGGATTGCATGTCTGTCTTGTTGCTGTTCTTTGAACGAGAAGCCCTTTACTGCAAAGTGTGCTTATTTCTTCAGAAGCTTGAGATAGAAACGCAGAAGCGTTTCTCACAAGAAAGAAGCACTTGTTGCTAACATTTTAAAGCATTATTAGAAGGGAATGCAGTTTTGCCTTTCTGTCTACATGCTGTGCTTTGAAAAATTGTCCTTCCTCTCTACATGCTGTACTTTGAAATCAAAGCACTTTCTTTTCAAAGTGTACTTTATTGCATTAGCAACGTCAGATAAACGTCACATGCGTTTCTCTCCAAGGAGAAGGACTTGCTCCTAATAGTGTAGAACATTGTTAATAGGGAATGGAGTTTTGCATTTCTGTCCTAATGCTGTACTTTGAAAGATAAGCGCTTTCTTTGGAAAGTGTACATAATTATTTTCAAGCTTTCCAGAGAAACACATTGGCGTTTCTCTCGAAAAGGGAGCTCTTGCTCCGAAAATTGTAAAGTACGGTTAGAAGAGAATGCTGTCCTTTGAAAGATAAGCATTTTCTTTTGAAAGTGTGAAACGCATATATCTTTCTCGCAAATGAGAATCACTTCAAAGATTGGAAAGCATTGTGAGTTTCAAAATGCTGTTCTATGAAAGAGAAGCACTTTCTTACGAAAGTGTACTTATGTCTTTAGAAGCTTCGAATAGAAACGTACATGCTTTGATCTCAAAAGAGCACTTGCTCCTAACAATGTAAAGCATTGTTAGAAAGAATGGAGTTTTACATTTCTGTCTACATGCTGTACTTTGAAAGATAAGCCCTTTCTTTTGAAAGTGTATGTAATTCTCTAGAAGCTTTCCTAATAAAAGCATATGTGTTTGTCTCAAAGGAGAAGCACTTGCTCCTAACAGTGCAAACCATTGTTAGAAGTGAAGGGTGTATTGCATTTCTGTCTACATGCTGTGCTTTGACAGATAATCATTCCTGTCTACGTGCTGTGCTTTGAAATCGAAGCACTTTCTTTTGAAAGTGTACTTATTTCTTTAGAAACTTCAGATTAAACGCACAAGCGTTTCTCTCCGAGGAGATACACTTGCCGCTAACAGTGTAAAGCATTGTTAGAAGGAAATGGTGTCTTGCATTTCTGTCCTAATGCTGTACTTTGAAAGATAAACACTTTCTTCTGATAGTGTGTACTTCTTTCTTTAGAAGCTTCGGATAGAAACGCGGAGGTGTTTCTCTCTAAAGAGAAGCACTTGCTTATAACAGTTTAAAGCATTATTAGAAGTGAAGGAAGGATTGCATGTCTGTCTTGTTGCTCTTCTTTGAACGAGAAGCCCTTTACTGTAAAGTGTGCTTATTTCTTTAGAAGCTTGAAACAGAAACGTACATGCTTTTATCTCAAAAGAGCACTTGCTCCTAACAATGTAAAGCATTGTTAGAAAGAATGGAGTTTTACATTTCTGTCTACATGCTGTACTTTGAAAGATAAGCCCCTTCTTTTGAAAGTGTATGTAATTCTCTAGAAGCTTTCCTAATAAAAGCATATGTGTTTGTCTCAAAGGAGAAGCACTTGCTCCTAACAGTGCAAACCATTGTTAGATGTGAAGGGTGTATTGCATTTCTGTCTACATGCTGTGCTTTGACAGATAATCATTCCTGTCTACGTGCTGTGCTTTGAAATCGAAGCACTTTCTTTTGAAAGTGTACTTATTTCTTTAGAAACTTCAGATTAAACGCACAAGCGTTTCTCTCCGAGGAGATACACTTGCCCCTAACAGTGTAAAGCATTGTTAGAAGGAAATGATGTCTTGCATTTCTGTCCTAATGCTGTACTTTGAAAGATAAACACTTTCTTCTGATAGTGTGTACTTCTTTCTTTAGAAGCTTCAGATAGAAACGCGGAGGCGTTTCTCTCCAAAGAGAAGCACTTGCTTATAACAGTTTAAAGCATTATTAGAAGTGAAGGAAGGATTGCATGTCTGTTTTGTTGCTGTTCTTTGAACGAGAAGCCCTTTACTGTAAAGTGTGCTTATTTCTTTAGAAGCTTGAAACAGAAACGTACATGCTTTTATCTCAAAAGAACACTTGCTCCTAACAATGTAAAGCATTGTTAGAAAGAATGGAGTTTTACATTTCTGTCTACATGCTGTACTTTGAAAGATAAGCCCTTTCTTTTGAAAGTGTACGTAATTCTCCTGAAGCTTTCCTAATAAAAGCATTTGTGTTTGTCTCAAAGGAGAAGCACTTGCTCCTAACAGTGCAAACCATTGTTAGATGTGAAGGGTGTATTGCATTTCTGTCTACATGCTGGGCTTTGACAGATAATCATTCCTGTCTACGTGCTGTGCTTTGAAATCGAAGCACTTTCTTTTGAAAGTGTACTTACTTCTTTAGAAACTTCAGATTAAACGCACAAGCGTTTCTCTCCGAGGAGATACACTTGCCCCTAACAGTGTTAAGCATTGTTAGAAGGAAATGGTGTCTTGCATTTCTGTCCTAATGCTGTACTTTGAAAGATAAACACTTTCTTCTGATAGTGTGTACTTCTTTCTTTAGAAGCTTCGGATAGAAACGCTGAGGCGTTTCTCTCCAAAGAGAAGCACTTGCTTATAACAGTTTAAAGCATTATTAGAAGTGAAGGAAGGATTGCATGTCTGTCTTGTTGCTGTTCTTTGAACGAGAAGCCCTTTACTGTAAAGTGTGCTTATTTCTTTAGAAGCTTGAAACAGAAACGTACATGCTTTTATCTCAAAAGAGCACTTGCTCCTAACAATGTAAAGCATTGTTAGAAAGAATGGAGTTTTACGTTTCTGTCTACATGCTGTACTTTGAATGATAAGTCCTTTCTTTTGAAAGTGTACGTAATTCTCTAGAAGCTTTCCTAATAAAAGCATATGTGTTTGTCTCAAAGGAGAAGCACTTCCTCCTAACAGTGCAAAGCATTGTTAGAAGTGAAGGGTGTATTGCATTTCTGTCTACATGCTGTGCTTTGACAGATAATCATTCCTGCCTACGTGCTGTGCTTTGAAATCGAAGCACTTTGTTTTGAAAGAGTACTTATTTCTTTAGAAACTTCAGATTAAACGCACAAGCGTTTCTCTCCGAGGAGATACACTTTCCTCTAACAGTGTAAAGCATTGTTAGAAGGAAATGGTGTCTTGTATTTCTGTCCTAATGCTGTACTTTGAAAGATAAACACTTTCTTCTGATAGTGTGTACTTCTTTCTTTAGAAGCTTTGGATAGAAATGCAGAGGCGTTTCTCTCCAAAGAGAAAAACTTGCTTATAACAGTTTAAAGCATTATTAGAAGTGAAGGAAGGATTGCATGTCTGTCTTGTTGCTGTTCTTTGAACGAGAAGCCCTTTACTGTGAAGTGTGCTTATTTCTTTTGAAGCTTGAAACAGAAACGCACATGCGTATCTCCCAAAAGAGAATCACTTGTTTCTAACATTGTAAAATATTATTTGAAGAGAATGGAGTTTTGCTTTTCTGTCTACATCTTTCCTGTCTACATGCTGTACTTTGAAATCGAAGCACTTTCCTTTGAAATTGTACTTATTTCTTTAGAGACTTCGGAAAGAAACGTAGATGCGTTTCTCTCTCTCTCTCTCGAGAGAAACACCTGCCCCTAACAGTGTAGAGCATTGGTAGTAGGGAATGGAGTTTTGCATTTCTGTCTACATGCTGTACTTTGAAGGATAAGCTTTTCTTTTGAAAGTATACTTAATTCTATAGAAGCTTTCCTGATAAAAGCATATGTGTTTGTCTCAAATGAGAAGCACTTGCTCCTAACAGTGCAAAGCATTGTTAGAAGTGAAGGGAGTATTGCATTTCTGTATACATGCTGTACTTTGAAAGACAAGCACTTTCTTTGAACGTGTACATTATTCTTTTCAAGCTTTCCAGAGCAACACACTGCCGTTGCTCTCGAAAAGGAAGCTCTTGCTCCGAAAACTGTAAAGAACTGTTAGAAGAGAATGCTGTCCTTTGAAAGATAAACATTTTCTTTTGAAAGTGGACGAAATTCTCTAGAAGCTTTCCTGAGAAACGCATATGCGTTTCTATCAAAAGAGAAGCACTTGCGTATAACAGTTTAAAGCATTGTTTGAAGTGAAGGAAGTATTACATTTCTGTCTAATTGCTGTTCTTTGAAAGATAAGCCATTTTTTGTAAAGTGTGCTTATTTCTTTAGAAGCTTGAGATAGAAACGCAGTAGCGTTTCTCACAAGAAAGAAGCACTTGTTTCTAACATTGTAAAGCATTATTAGAAGGGAATGCAGTTTTGCCTTTCTGTCTACATGCTGTGCTTTGAAAAATTGTCCTTCTTCTCTACATGCTTTACTTTGAAATCAAAGCACTTTCTTTTCAAAGTGTACTTTATTGCATTAGCAACGTCAGATAAACGTCACATGCGTTTCTCTCCAAGGAGAAGCACTTGCTCCTAATAGTGTAGAACATTGTTAATAGGGAATGGAGTTTTGCATTTCTGTCCTAATGCTGTACTTTGAAAGATAAGCGAGTTCTTTGGAAAGTGTACATAATTCTTTTCAAGCTTTCCAGAGAAACACATTGGCGTTTCTCTCGAAAAGGAAGCTCTTGCTCCGAAAATTGTAAAGTACGGTTAGCAGACAAAGCTGTCCTTTGAAAGATAAGCATTTTCTTTTGAAATTGTGAAACGCATATATCTTTCTCGCAAATGAGAGTCACTTCAAAGATTGGAAAGCATTGTTAGTTTCAAAATGCTGTTCAATGAAAGAGAAGCACTTTCTTAGGAAAGTGTACTTATGTCTTTAGAAGCTTCGAATAGAAACGTACATGCTTTTATCTCAAAAGAACACTTGCTCCTAACAATGTAAAGCATTGTTAGAAAGAATGGAGTTTTACATTTCTGTCTACATGCTGTACTTTGAAAGATAAGCCCTTTCTTTTGAAAGTATACGTAATTCTCTAGAAGCTTTCCTAATAAAAGCATTTGTGTGTGTCTCAAAGGAGAAGCACTTGCTCCTAACAGTGCAAACCATTGTTAGAAGTGAAGGGTGTATTGCATTTCTGTCTACATGCTGGGCTTTGACAGATAATCATTCCTGTCTACGTGCTGTGCTTTGAAATCGAAGCACTTTCTTTTGAAATTGTACTTATTTCTTTAGAAACTACAGATTAAACGCACAAGCGTTTCTCTCCGAGGAGATACACTTGCCCCTAACAGTGTAAAGCATTGTTAGAAGGAAATGGTGTCTTGCATTTCTGTCCTAATGCTGTACTTTGAAAGATAAACACTTTCTTCTGATAGTGTGTACTTCTTTCTTTAGAAGCTTCGGATAGAAACGCTGAGGCGTTTCTCTCCAAAGAGAAGCACTTGCTTATAACAGTTTAAAGCATTATTAGAAGTGAAGGAAGGATTGCATGTCTGTCTTGTTGCTCTTCTTTGAACGAGAAGCCCTTTACTGTAAAGTGTGCTTATTTCTTTAGAAGCTTGAAACAGAAACGTACATGCTTTTATCTCAAAAGAGCACTTGCTCCTAACAATGTAAAGCATTGTTAGAAAGAATGGAGTTTTACATTTCTGTCTACATGCTGTACTTTGAAAGATAAGCCCTTTCTTTTGAAAGTGTACGTAATTCTCTAGAAGCTTTCCTAATAAAAGCATATGTGTTTGTCTCAAAGGAGAAGCACTTGCTCCTAACAGTGCAAAGCATTGTTAGAAGTGAAGGGTGTATTGCATTTCTGTCTACATGCTGGGCTTTGACAGGTAATCATTCCTGTCTACGTGCTGTGCTTTGAAATCGAAGCACTTTCCTTTGAAAGTGTCCTTATTTCTTTAGAAACGTCAGATTAAACGCACAAGCGTTTCTCTCCGAGGAGATACACTTGCCTCTAACAGTGTAAAGCATTGTTAGAAGGAAATGGTGTCTTGCATTTCTGTCCTAATGCTGTACTTTGAAAGATAAACACTTTCTTCTGATAGTGTGTACTTCTTTCTTTAGAAGCTTCGGATAGAAACGCAGAGGCGTTTCTCTCCAAAGAGAAGCACTTGCTTATAACAGTTTAACGCATTATTAGAAGTGAAGGAAGGATTGCATGTCTGTCTTGTTGCTGTTCTTTGAACGAGAAGCCCTTTACTGTAAAGTGTGCTTATTTCTTTAGAAGCTTGGAACAGAAACGCACATGCGTTTCTCCCAAAAGAGAATCACTTGTTTCTAACATTGTAAAACATTATTTGAAGAGAATGGAGTTTTGCTTTTCTGTCTACATCTGTCCTGTCTACATGCTGTACTTTGAAATCGAAGCACTTTCCTTTGAAAGTGTACTTATTTCTTTAGAGACTTCGGAAAGTAACGTAGATGCGTTTCTCTCTCTCTCGAGAGAAACACCTGCCCCTAACAGTGTAGAGCATTGTTAGTAGGGAATGGAGTTTTGCATTTCCGTCTACATGCTGTACTTTGAAGGATAAGCTTTTCTTTTGAAAGTATACTTAATTCTATAGAAGCTTTCCTGATAAAAGCATATGTGTTTGTCTCAAATGAGAAGCACTTGCTCCTAACAGTGCAAAGCATTGTTAGAAGTGAAGGGAGTATTGCATATCTGTATACATGCTGTACTTTGAAAGACAAGCACTTTCTTCAGAACGTGTATATTATTCTTTTCAAGCTTTCCAGAGCAACCACATTTTACGTTTCTCTCGAAATGGAAGGTCTTGCTATGAAAACTGTAAAGAACTGTTAGAAGAGAATGCTGTCCTTTGAAAGATAAACATTTTCTTTTGAAAGTGGACGTAATTCTCTAGAAGCTTTCCTGAGAAAGGCATATGCATTTCTATCAACAGAGATGCACTTGCTTATAACAGTTTAAAGCATTGTTAGAAGTGAAGGAAGTATTACATTTCTTATTTATTTATTTATTTATTTATTCATTTATTTATTTTGGTTTTTCAAGACAGGGTTTCTCTGCAGCTTTTTTTTTATAGCCTGTCCTGGAACTAGCTCTTGTAAACCAGGCTAGCCGCGAGCTCACAGACATCAGCCTGCCTCTGCCTCTAGAGTGCTGGAATTAAAGGCGTGCGCCACCACCGCAAAGCGAACATTTCTATTTTAAATTAATACGTTGGTCCTGTGAAGCCATCACAGAACCTCCAAAAATTGATTATTTTGAAAGTTACAAATTTCTATATATCTAGTCGAAGTATTACATTTCTGTCTAATTGCTGTTCTTTGAAAGATAAGCCATTTTTTGTAAAGTGTGCTTATTTCTTTAGAAGCTTGAAACAGAAACGCAGAAGCGTTTCTCACAAGAAAGAAGCACTTGTTTCTAACATTGTAAAGCATTATTAGAAGGGAATGCAGTTTTGCCTTTCTGTCTACATGCTGTGCTTTGAAAAATTGTCCTTCCTCTCTACATGCTGTACTTTGAAATCAAAGCACTTTCTTTTCAAAGTGTAATTTATTACATTAGCAACGTCAGATAAACGTCACATGCATTTCTCTCCAAGGAGAAGCACTCGCTCCTAATAGTGTAGAACATTGTTAATAGGGAATGGAGTTTTGCATTTCTGTCCTAATGCAGTACTTTGAAAGATAAATGCTTTCTTTGGAAAGTGTACATAATTCTTTTCAAGATTTCCAGAGAAACACATTGGCGTTTCTCTCGAAAAGGAAGCTCTTGCTCCGAAAATTGTAAAGTACGGTTAGGAGAGAATGCTGTCCTTTGAAAGATAAGCATTTTCTTTTGAAAGTGTGAAACGCATATATCTTTCTCGCAAATGAGAATCACTTCAAAGATCGGAAAGCATTGTTAGTTTCAAAATGCTGTTCTATGAAAAAGAAGCACTTTCTTAGGAAAGTGTACTTATGTCTTTAGAAGCTTCGAATAGAAACGTACATGCTTTGATCTCAAAAGAGCACTTGCTCCTAACAATGTAAAGCATTGTTAGAAAGAATGGAGTTTTACATTTCTGTCTATATGCTATACTTTGAAAGATAAGCCCTTTCTTTTGAAAGTGTACGTAATTCTCTAGAAGCTTTCCTAGTAAAAGCATATGTGTTTGTCTCAAAGGAGAAGCACTTGCTCCTAACAGTGCAAAGCATTGTTAGAAGTGAAGGATGTATTGCATTTCTGTCTACATGCTGGGCTTTGACAGATAATCATTCCTGTCTACGTGCTGTGCTTTGAAATCGAAGCACTTTCCTTTGAAAGTGTACTTATTTCTTTAGAAACTTCAGATTAAACGCACAAGCGTTTCTCTCCGAGGAGATACACTTGCCCCTAACAGTGTAAAGCATTGTTAGAAGGAAATGGTGTCTTGCATTTCTGTCCTAATGCTGTACTTTGAAAGATAAACACTTTCTTCTGATAGTGTGTACTTCTTTCTTTAGAAGCTTCGGATAGAAACGCAGAGGCGTTTCTCTCCAAAGAGAAGCACTTGCTTATAACAGTTTAAAGCATTATTAGAAGTGAAGGAAGGATTGCCATGTCTGTCTTGTTGCTGTTCTTTGAACGAGAAGCCCATTACTGTAAAGTGTGCTTCTTTAGAAGCTTGAAACAGAAACGCACATGCGTTTCTCCCAAAAGAGAATCACTTGTTTCTAACATTGTAAAACATTATTTGAAGAGAATGGAGTTTTGCTTTTCATTCTACATCTGTCCTGTCCACATGCTGTACTTTGAAATCGAAGCACTTTCCTTTGAAAGTGTACTTATTTCTTTAGAGACTTCGGAAAGAAACGTAGATGCGTTTCTCTTTCTCTCTCTCTCTCTCTCTCTCTCTCTCTTTCTCTCTCTCTCTCTCTCTCTCAACACCTGCCCCTCACAGTGTAGAGCATTGTTAGTAGGGAATGGAGTTTTGCATTTCCGTCTACATGCTGTACTTTGAAGGATAAGCTTTTCTTTTGAAAGTATACTTAATTCTATAGAAGCTTTCCTGATAAAAGCATATGTGTTTGTCTCAAATGAGAAGAACTTGCTCCTAACAGTGCAAAGCATTGTGAGAAGTGAAGGGAGTATTGCATTTCTGTCTACATGCTGTAAATTGAAAGACAAGCACTTTCTTTGGAACGTGTACATTATTCTTTTCAAGCTTTCCAGAGCAACACATTGCCGTTGCTCTCGAAAAGGAAGCTCATGCTCCGAAAATTGTAAAGAACTGTTAGAAGAGAATGCTGTCCTTTGAAAGATAAACATTTTCTTTTGAAAGTGGACGTAATTCTCCTGAAGCTTTGCTGAGAAACGCATATGCGTTTCTATCAAAAGAGAAGCACTTGCTTATAACACTTTAAAGCATTGTTAGAAGTGAAGGAAGTATTACATTTCTTATTCATTTATTTATTTATTTATTTATTTAGGTATTTTTTTTTTTTTGGTTTTTCAAGACAGGGTTTCTCTGCAGCTTTTTTTTTATAGCCTGTCCTGGAACTAGCTCTTGTAAACCAGGCTAGCCTCGAGCTCACAGAGATCAGCCTGCTTCTGCCTCTAGAGTGCTGGAATTAAAGGCGTGCGCCACCACCGCCCAGTTATCATTTCTATGTAAAACTAATACGTTGGTCCTGTGAAGCCATCACAGAACCTCCAAAAATTGATTGTTTTGAAAGTTACAAATTTCTATATATCTAGTCGAAGTATTACATTTCTGTCTAATTGCTGTTCTTTGAAAGATAAGCCATTTTTTTGTAAAGTGTGCTTATTTCTTTAGAAGCTTGAGATAGAAACGCAGAAGCGTTTCTCACAAGAAAGAAGCACTTGTTTCTAACATTGTAAAGCATTATTAGAAGGGAATGCAGTTTTGCCTTTCTGTCTACATGCTGTGCTTTGAAAAATTGTCCTTCCTCTCTACATGCTGTACTTTGAAATCAAAGCACTTTCTTTTCAAAGTGTACTTTATTGCATTAGCAACGTCAGATAAACGTCACATGCGTTTCTCTCCAAGGAGAAGCACTCGCTCCTAATAGTGTAGAACATTGTTAATAGGGAATGGAGTTTTGCAATTCTGTCCTAATGCTGTACTTTGAAAGATAAGCGAGTTCTTTGGAAAGTGTACATAATTCTTTTCAAGATTTCCAGAGAACCACATTGGCGTTTCTCTCGAAAAGGAAGCTCTTGCTCCGAAAATTGTAAAGCATGGTTAGAAGAGAATGCTGTCCTTTGAAAGATAAGCATTTTCTTTTGAAAGTGTGAAACGCATATATCTTTCTCGCAAATGAGAGTCACTTCAAAGATTGGAAAGCATTGTTAGTTTCAAAATGCTGTTCTATGAAAGAGAAGCACTTTCTTAGGAAAGTGTACTTATGCCTTTAGGAGCTTCGAATAGAAACGTACATGCTTTGATCTCAAAAGAGCACTTGCTCCTAACAATGTAAAGCATTGTTAGAAAGAATGGAGTTTTACATTTCTGTCTACATGCTCTACTTTGAAAGATAAGCCCTTTCTTTTGAAAGTGTACGTAATTCTCTAGAAGCTTTCCTGATAAAAGCATATGTGTTTGTCTCAAATGAGAAGCACTTGCTCCTAACAGTGCAAAGCATTGTGAGAAGTGAAGGGAGTATTGCATTTCTGTCTACATGCTGTGCTTTGAAAGACAAGCACTTTCTTTGGAACGTGTCATTATTCTTTTCAAGCCTTCCAGAGCAACACATTGCCATTGCTCTCGAAAAGGAAGCTCTTGGCCCGAAAACTGTAAAGAACTGTTAGAAGAGAATGCTGTCCTTTGAAAGATAAACATTTTCTTTTGAAAGTTGACGTAATTCTCTAGAAGCTTTCCTGAGGAACGCATATGCGTTTCTATCAAAAGAGAAGCACTTGCTTATAACAGTTTAAAGCATTGTTAGAAGTGAAGGAAGTATTACATTTCTGTCTAATTGCTGTTCTTTGAAAGATAAGCCATTTTTTGTAAAGTGTGCTTATTTCTTTAGAAGCTTGAGATAGAAACTGATGAAGGGCTCCCATTGGCTAATAAAGAAACTGCCTGGCCCATTTGATTGGCCAGCCTTTAGGTGGGCGGAGTAGACAACAGGAAGAAGGAAGTGAGGTAGAGGGCTCAGTCAGATGCCCACACCTCTCCTAAGTGAGACAGACCACTGTGCCTCTCCTGAGAGAGAGGCCAGACGCAATGAAGCTCCAGCCCAAGATGGATGTACGCTAGAAACTTCCTGGTAAGGCACCACTTTGTGGTGCTACACAGATTATTAGAAATGGGTTAAAGCAAGATGTGAATAAGAGTCTGAAATTAATGGGCCAGGCAGTGTTGAAAAGAATACAGTTTCCATGTAATTATTTCGGGTAAAGCTAGCCGGGTGGCGGGACACAGCCCCGCCGTTCCTCACTACAGAATGGCGCCCAACGTGGATAACTGAATCCACAGAAAGCCTGAGAAAGCTTGGGAAAGAATAGAGTAAAGCATGTTTTCTCGGTAGCAGCAATTTCTCAGGTTTGGCTTTGCTTGCTAGAGCAAGCGCTCTCATCTAAGAGAGGCTTCCTGACTCAGCTTTAGCTGCAAAAACCTGCAGCTCTTTTAAGAGGTCCTGCCACGAAACACTTAAATGGTGTTGATGAAAAGCTGAATGCATGTTTTTCGGTTTTTAGCTGTAGCAAGAAAAAAGTTGTGCTGTTTTAAAATGCCGGCTTTCTGGGCCGTCCTGCCAGGGCAAACTCCGACTCTTTCAAGCAGGCGGTCCTGACTATGGAGCTTTTGATTGTTGTTTAACACTGTTGCAGCTTGCTTGCTGGCAAGTACCTTGAAACGCCACAGAGTTGTGGTAATAAAAATGGCTCTAGCAAGTACCTCTGCCATGAGGCTGGAAAGCTAAGGAATGGGATGGATCTAGCTGGCAAAGCCACGGCTTGAATCCTACCCATATTGCTCAGTAATTTAAAGACTTGTGTGGTCAGAAAGAGAGAGAGAAAGATAAATTAAAGAGAGATTCAGAAACAAAGAAAACCTCTAAATGATTTATAGTGTGTTAAAAATATATGCATGCTAAAGGTTAAAGTTCTTAGGGTAAAAAAGGAAGAAAGAAAGTAGTTTGTTGTGGTGGTACACACCTTTAATCCCAACACTTAGGAGGCAAGGTATATTGACCTCTGTGACTTCAAGGGGCAGAGGTGGATTGACCTCTGTGACTTCAAGGTGTGGTAGCACATGCCTTTAATCCGAATGCCTGGGAGGCAGAGACAGACAGATCTCTGTGAGTTCAAGGTGTTGTAGCACACACCTTTAATCCCAGCACTTGGGAAGCAGAGACAGTGGATCTCTGTGAGTTCAAGGACAGCCTGGTCCAAAGAGTTATTCCAGGACAAAGATATACAGAGAACCTGTCTCAAAAAATAAAAGTAAAAATAAAAGAAATAGAGGTTAAAATAAAGTCGTATAAGATGGAAAATACACAGAGAATCTTGATACTGTATGCTATTATGCTCTCTTTGAATTGTTTGAATGCTGAGGAAGAAGCAACAGCTGCTAAAAGATATTTGTTTGTAAATGCTGCTGAACTAATACAACATAGGTATTTTGAAAATACCTTGACTTCAGAATTTGGATCTAAGGATATAATACTTTGGAAAAGAGATTCTTCCTTTGTTTTTACAGAAAATAAGACCCTATGGATTGCATCTATCCCAATATGGTATGATAGACCACGCCCTCCTGAAAGGTTGCAGTGAACACCTTCAGAAAATTACTTCACCCAACTGATGACTGAGATGAACCTGGCACACGTTACACCATGAAGATCTGATTAACAGCGCCCCCATTCAGCAGGAAGCAGTTTGGAGAGAAATAACTGCGCCCATATTCCCAAATATTGTTTATAAATGTTCTTTTACATTTAAAGGGGGATATGATATAGATATGAATAATTTACATTGATATGGATTTTGCTTTAGTGATTTAAATTTAAGGTCAATTTTGTTTTATGTATATGTATTTCTGATACTGATTAAGGTATTGTGATTGTGTAGTTCATTTTAAAAATGTAATGTATATAGGTTGTTAATGGATAGTCAATAATAGTAAAGCTTATAGTCATGTTAGTTAGATTTTCTAGATATATAGAGATATATTTTAGTTAGATAGGCATTCCTAATATCTTTCAAAGACTACAGAATATTCCACTTAAATGTTTTAATAACTTAGGGCTTTTCATGACAATGAGACTTGCCTGCTCCTGGCAGCACCATCTATTTCAAGAAGATGATGGGCATCAAAGAGGCTACTTATGGAGTTTGATAGCCATTTGGGCAAGAAATTGCTCTTGCCTGGACTATTGCATAAACTGGACACAGAGAACCCTCAGAGAGAGGATTGCTGAACTTGCCTATAGGTGAGATGATCTCTCTGGGTTCCTGATTCATGAAAGAGTCTGCGAGACATTCTGCAGGACACAGCAGATAGTGACTGAACTGTCTTTGAAATTTCCTGCTTCATGGGAAAGTCTGCTGGATACTGTGGACCTATAGGCCGAAGATAGATGCCCCAACAATACAAAAGAACTTTGGGTGACTGTCCAGGCAGCGAGATGTCTCTATCATTTCTAGAGTTTGGAAATTGCATATTTCTTATTTACTTAGGTAATATTGTGTCCTTCTGGAGTCTTTGATGGAGCTGAAGAAGAATAGATAGATAATTATAGTTGTTTTCCTTTGTTATGATAAAAGATAAAGTAGATATAAATATTGTAACTGTAATTCTTACTTGATAACTGTTTTGTTATATGTAATTTTACTATGTTAAAGTTAAAGCCTTTCTTTTTTGTTTAAACAGAAAAAGGGGAAATGATGGAGGGCTCCCATTGGCTAATAAAGAAACTGCCTGGCCCATTTGATTGGCCAGCCTTTAGGTGGGCGGAGTAGACAACAGGAAGAAGGAAGTGAGGTAGAGGGCTCAGTCAGATGCCCACACCTCTCCTAAGTGAGACAGACCACTGTGCCTCTCCTGAGAGAGAGGCCAGACGCAATGAAGCTCCAGCCCAAGATGGATGTACGCTAGAAAACTTCCTGGTAAGGCACCACTTTGTGGTGCTACACAGATTATTAGAAATGGGTTAAAGCAAGATGTGAATAAGAGTCTGAAATTAATGGGCCAGGCAGTGTTGAAAAGAATACAGTTTCCATGTAATTATTTCGGGTAAAGCTAGCCGGGTGGCAGGACACAGCCCCGCCGTTCCTCACTACAAGAAACGCAGAAGCGTTTCTCACAAGAAAGAAGCACTTGTTTCTAACATTGTAAAGCATTATTAGAAGGGAATGCAGTTTTGCCTTTCTGTCTACATGCTGTGCTTTGAAAAATTGTCCTTCCTCTCTACATGCTGTACTTTGAAATCAAAGCACTTTCTTTTCAAAGTGTACTTTATTGCATTAGCAACGTCAGATAAACGTCACATGCATTTCTCTCCAAGGAGAAGCACTCACTCCTAATAGTGTAGAACATTGTCAATAGGGAATGGAGTTTTGCATTTCTGTCCTAATGCAGTACTTTGAAAGATAAATGCTTTCTTTGGAAAGTGTACATAATTCTTTTCAAGCTTTCCAGAGAAACACATTGGCGTTTCTCTCGAAAAGGAAGCTCTTGCTCCGAAAATTGTAAAGTACGGTTAGGAGAGAATGCTGTCCTTTGAAAGATAAGCATTTTCTTTTGAAAGTGTGAAACGCATATATCTTTCTCGCAAATGAGAATCACTTCAAAGATTGGAAAGCATTGTGAGTTTCAAAATGCTGTTCTATGAAAGAGAAGCACTTTCTTAGGAAAGTGTACTTATGTCTTTAGAAGCTTCGAATAGAAACGTACATGCTTTGATCTCAAAAGAGCACTTGCTCCTAACAATGTAAAGCATTGTTAGAAAGAATGGAGTTTTACATTTCTGTCTATATGCTATACTTTGAAAGATAAGCCCTTTCTTTTGAAAGTGTACGTAATTCTCTAGAAGCTTTCCTAATAAAAGCATATGTGTTTGTCTCAAAGGAGAAGCACTTGCTCCTAACAGTGCAAAGCATTGTTAGAAGTGAAGGGTGTATTGCATTTCTGTCTACATGCTGGGCTTTGACAGATAATCATTCCTGTCTACTTGCTGTGCTTTGAAATCGTAGCACTTTCCTTTGAAAGTGTACTTATTTCTTTAGAAACGTCAGATTAAACGCACAAGCGTTTCTCTCCGAGGAGATACACTTGCCCCTAACAGTGAAAAGCATTGTTAGAAGGAAATGGTGTCTTGCATTTCTGTCCTAATGCTGTACTTTGAAAGATAAACACTTTCTTCTGATAGTGTGTACTTCTTTCTTTAGAAGCTTCGGATAGAAACGCAGAGGAGTTTCTCTCCAAAGAGAAGCACTTGCTTATAACAGTTTAAAGCATTATTAGAAGTGAAGGAAGGATTGCATGTCTGTCTTGTTGCTGTTCTTTGAACGAGAAGCCCTTTACTGTAAAGTGTGCTTATTTCTTTAGATGCTTGAAACAGAAACGCACATGCGTTTCTCCCAAAAGAGAATCACTTGTTTCTACATTGTAAAACATTATTTGAAGAGAATGGAGTTTTGCTTTTCATTCTACATCTGTCCTGTCTACATGCTGTACTTTGAAATCGAAGCACTTTCCTTTGAAAGTGTACTTATTTCTTTAGAGACTTCGGAAAGAAACGTAGATGCGTTTCTCTCTCTCTCTCTCTCTCTCTCTCTCTCTCTCTCTCTCTCTCTCTCTCTCTCTCTCTCTCTCTCTCAACACCTGCCCCTAACAGTGTAGAGCATTGTTAGTAGGGAATGGAGTTTTGCATTTCCGTCTACATGCTGTACTTTGAAGGATGAGCTTTTCTTTTGAAAGTATACTTAATTCTATAGAAGCTTTCCTGATAAAAGCATATGTGTTTGTCTCAAATGAGAAGAACTTGCTCCTAACAGTGCAAAGCATTGTGAGAAGTGAAGGGAGTATTGCATTTTTGTCTACATGCTGTACTTTGAAAGACAAGCACTTTCTTTGGAACGTGTACATTATTCTTTTCAAGCTTTCCAGAGCAACACATTGCCGTTGCTCTCGAAAAGGAAGCTCTTGCTCCGAAAATTGTAAAGAACTGTTAGAAGAGAATGCTGTCCTTTGAAAGATAAACATTTTCTTTTGAAAGTGGACGTAATTCTCCTGAAGCTTTGCTGAGAAACGCATATGCGTTTCTATCAAAAGAGAAGCACTTGCTTATAACAGTTTAAAGCATTGTTAGAAGTGAAGGAAGTATTACATTTCTTATTTATTTATTTATTTATTTATTTATTTATTTATGTAGGTATTTTTTTTTTTTTGGTTTTTCAAGACAGGGTTTCTCTGCAGCTTTTTTTTTTATAGCCTGTCCTGGAACTAGCTCTTGTAAACCAGGCTAGCCTCGAGCTCACAGAGATCAGCCTGCTTCTGCCTCTAGAGTGCTGGAATTAAAGGCGTGCGCCACCACCGCCCAGTTATCATTTCTATGTAAAACTAATACGTTGGTCCTGTGAAGCCATCACAGAACCTCCAAAAATTGATTGTTTTGAAAGTTACAAATTTCTATATATCTAGTCGAAGTATTACATTTCTGTCTAACTGCTGTTCTTTGAAAGATAAGCCATTTTTTGTAAACTGTGCTTATTTCTTTAGAAGATTGAGATAGAAACGCAGAAGCGTTTCTCACAAGAAAGAAGCACTTGTTTCTAACATTGTAAAGCATTATTAGAAGGGAATGCAGTTTTGCCTTTCTGTCTACATGCTGTGCTTTGAAAAATTGTCCTTCCTCTCTATATGCTGTACTTTGAAATCAAAGCACTTTCTTTTCAAAGTGTACTTTATTGCATTAGCAACTTCAGATAAACGTCACATGCATTTCTCTCCAAGGAGAAGCACTCGCTCCTAATAGTGTAGAACATTGTTAATAGGGAATGGAGTTTTGCAATTCTGTCCTAATGCTGTACTTTGAAAGATAAGCGAGTTCTTTGGAAAGTGTACATAATTCTTTTCAAGCTTACCAGAGGACCACATTGGCGTTTCTCTCGAAAAGGAAGCTCTTGCTCCGAAAATTGTAAAGTATGGTTAGAAGAGAATGCTGTCCTTTGAAAGATAAGCATTTTCTTTTGAAAGTGTGAAACGCATATATCTTTCTCGCAAATGAGAGTCACTTCAAAGATTGGAAAGCATTGTTAGTTTCAAAATGCTGTTCTATGAAAGAGAAGCACTTTCTTAGGAAAGTGTACTTATGTCTTTAGGAGCTTCGAATAGAAACGTACATGCTTTGATCTCAAAAGAGCACTTGCTCCTAACAATGTAAAGCATTGTTAGAAAGAATGGAGTTTTACATTTCTGTCTACATGCTCTACTTTGAAAGATAAGCCCTTTCTTTTGAAAGTGTACGCAATTCTATATAAGCTTTCCTGATAAAAGCATATGTGTTTGTCTCAAATGAGAAGCACTTGCTCCTAACAGTGCAAAGCATTGTGAGAAGTGAAGGCAGTATTGCATTTCTGTCTACATGCTGTACTTCGAAAGACAAGCACTTTCTTTGGAACGTGTCATTATTCTTTTCAAGCTTTCCAGAGCAACACATTGCCGTTGCTCTCGAAAAGGAAGCTCTTGGCCCGAAAACTGTAAAGAACTGTTAGAAGAGAATGCTGTCCTTTGAAAGATAAACATTTTCTTTTGAAAGTTGACGTAATTCTCTAGAAGCTTTCCTGAGAAACGCATATGCGTTTCTATCAAAAGAGAAGCACTTGCTTATAACAGTTTAAAGCATTGTTAGAAGTGAAGGAAGTATTACATTTCTGTCTAATTGCTGTTCTTTGAAAGATAAGCCATTTTTTGTAAAGTGTGCTTATTTCTTTAGAAGCTTGAGATAGAAACGCAGAAGCGTTTCTCACAAGAAAGAAGCACTTGTTTCTAACATTGTAAAGCATTATTAGAAGGGAATGCAGTTTTGCCTTTCTGTCTACATGCTGTGCTTTGAAAAATTGTCCTTCCTCTCTACATGCTGTACTTTGAAATCAAAGCACTTTCTTTTCAAAGTGTACTTTATTGCATTAGCAACGTCAGATAAACGTCACATGCATTTCTCTCCAAGGAGAAGCACTCACTCCTAATAGTGTAGACCATTGTCAATAGGGAATGGAGTTTTGCATTTCTGTCCTAATGCAGTACTTTGAAAGATAAATGCTTTCTTTGGAAAGTGTACATAATTCTTTTCAAGATTTCCAGAGAAACACATTGGCGTTTCTCTCGAAAAGGAAGCTCTTGCTCCGAAAATTGTAAAGTACGGTTAGGAGAGAATGCTGTCCTTTGAAAGATAAGCATTTTCTTTTGAAAGTGTGAAACGCATATATCTTTCTCGCAAATGAGAATCACTTCAAAGATTGGAAAGCATTGTTAGTTTCAAAATGCTGTTCTATGAAAGAGAAGCACTTTCTTAGGAAAGTGTACTTATGTCTTTAGAAGCTTCGAATAGAAACGTACATGCTTTGATCTCAAAAGAGCACTTGCTCCTAACAATGTAAAGCATTGTTAGAAAGAATGGAGTTTTACATTTCTGTCTATATGCTATAATTTGAAAGATAAGCCCTTTCTTTTGAAAGTGTACGTAATTCTCTAGAAGCTTTCCTAATAAAAGCATATGTGTTTGTCTCAAAGGAGAAGCACTTGCTCCTAACAGTGCAAAGCATTGTTAGAAGTGAAGGGTGTATTGCATTTCTGTCTACATGCTAAGCTTTGACAGATAATCATTCCTGTCTACGTGCTGTGCTTTGAAATCGAAGCACTTTCCTTTGAAAGTGTACTTATTTCTTTAGAAACGTCAGATTAAACGCACAAGCGTTTCTCTCCGAGGAGATACACTTGCCCCTAACAGTGTAAAGCATTGTTAGAAGGAAATGGTGTCTTGCATTTCTGTCCTAATGCTGTACTTTGAAAGATAAACACTTTCTTCTGATAGTGTGTACTTCTTTCTTTAGAAGCTTCGGATAGAAACGCAGAGGAGTTTCTCTCCAAAGAGAAGCACTTGCTTATAACAGTTTAAAGCATTATTAGTAGTGAAGGAAGGATTGCATGTCTGTCTTGTTGCTGTTCTTTGAACAAGAAGCCCTTTACTGTAAAGTGTGCTTATTTCTTTAGAAGCTTGAAACAGAAACGCACATGCGTTTCTCCCAAAAGAGAATCACTTGTTTCTACATTGTAAAACATTATTTGAAGAGAATGGAGTTTTGCTTTTCTGTCTACATCTGTCCTGTCTACATGCTGTACTTTGAAATCGAAGCACTTTCCTTTGAAAGTGTACTTATTTCTTTAGAGACTTCGGAAAGAAACGAAGATGCGTTTCTCTCTCTCTTTCTCTCTCTCTCTCTCTCTCTCTCTCTCTCTCTCTCTCTCTCGAAACACCTGCCCCTAACAGTGTAGAGCATTGTTAGTAGGGAATGGAGTTTTGCATTTCCGTCTACATGCTGTACTTTGAAGGAAAAGCTTTTCTTTTGAAAGTATACTTAATTCTATAGAAGCTTTCCTGATAAAAGCATATGTGTTTGTCTCAAATGAGAAGAATTTGCTCCTAACAGTGCAAAGCATTGTGAGAAGTGAAGGGAGTATTGCATTTCTGTCTACATGCTGTACTTTGAAAGACAAGCACTTTCTTTGGACCGTGTACATTATTCTTTTCAAGCTTTCCAGAGCAACACATTGCCGTTGCTCTCGAAAAGGAAGCTCTTGCTCCGAAAATTGTAAAGAACTGTTAGAAGAGAATGCTGTCCTTTGAAAGATAAACATTTTCTTTTGAAAGTGGACGTAATTCTCCTGAAGCTTTGCTGAGAAAAGCATATGCGTTTCTATCAAAAGAGAAGCACTTGCTTATAACAGTTTAAAGCATTGTTAGAAGTGAAGGAAGTATTACATTTGTAGGTATTTTTTTTTTTTTTGGTTTTTCAAGACAGGGTTTCTCTGCGGCTTTTTTTTTTTATAGCCTGTCCTGGAACTAGCTCTTGTAAACCAGGCTAGCCTCGAGCTCACAGAGATCAGCCTTCTTCTGCCTCTAGAGTGCTGGAATTAAAGGCGTGCGCCACCACCGCCCAGTTATCATTTCTATTTAAAATTAATACGTTGGTCCTGTGAAGCCATCACAGAACCTCCAAAAATTGATTGTTTTGAAAGTTACAAATTTCTATATATCTGGTCGAAGTATTACATTTCTGTCTAATTGCTGTTCTTTGAAAGATAAGCCATTTTTTGTAAAGTGTGCTTCTTTCTTTAGAAGCTTGAAACAGAAACGCAGAAGCGTTTCTCACAAGAAAGAAGCACTTGTTTCTAACATTGTAAAGCATTATTAGAAGGGAATGCAGTTTTGCCTTTCTGTCTACATGCTGTGCTTTGAAAAAATGTCCTTCCTCTCTACATGCTGTACTTTGAAATCAAAGCACTTTCTTTTCAAAGTGTACTTTATTGCATTAGCAACTTCAGATAAACGTCACATGCGTTTCTCTCCAAGGAGAAGCACTCGCTCCTAATAGTGTAGAACATTGTTAATAGGGAACGGAGTTTTGCAATTCTGTCCTAATGCTGTACTTTGAAAGATAAGCGAGTTCTTTGGAAAGTGTACATAATTCTTTTCAAGCTTTCCAGAGAACCACATTGGCGTTTCTCTCGAAAAGGAAGCTCTTGCTCTGAAAATTGTAAAGTATGGTTAGAAGAGAATGCTGTCCTTTGAAAGATAAGCATTTTCTTTTGAAAGTATGAAACGCATATATCTTTCTAGCAAATGAGAGTCACTTCAAAGATTGGAAAGCATTGTTAGTTTCAAAATGCTGTTCTATGAAAGAGAAGCACTTTCTTAGGAAAGTGTACTTATGTCTTTAGGAGCTTCGAATAGAAACGTACATGCTTTGATCTCAAAAGAGCACTTGCTCCTAACAATGTAAAGCATTGTTAGAAAGAATGGAGTTTTACATTTCTGTCTACATGCTGTACTTTGAAAGATAAGCCCTTACTTTTGAAAGTGTACGCAATTCTATAGAAGCTTTCCTGATAAAAGCATATGTGTTTGTCTCAAAGGAGAAGCACTTGCTCCTAACAGTGCAAAGCATTGTTAGAAGTGAAGGGTGTATTGCATTTCTGTCTACATGCTGTGCTTTGACAGATAATCATTCCTGTCTACGTGCTGTGCTTTGAAATCGAAGCACTTTCTTTTGAATGTGTACTTATTTCTTTAGAAACGTCAGATTAAATGCACAAGCGTTTCTCTCCGAGGAGATACACTTGCTTCTAACAGTGTAAAGCATTGTTAGAAGGAAATGGTGTCTTGCATTTCTGTCCTAATGCTGTACATTGAAAGATAAACACTTCCTTCTGATAGTGTGTACTTCTTTCTTTAGAAGCTTCGGATAGAAACGCAGAGGCGTTTCTCTCCAAAGAGAAGCACTTGCTTATAACATTTTAAAGCATTATTAGAAGTGAAGGAAGGATTGCATGTCTGTCTTGTTGCTGTTCTTTGAACGAGAAGCCCTTTACTGTAAAGTGTGCTTATTTCTTTAGAAGCTTGAAACAGAAACGCACATGCGTTTCTCCCAAAAGAGAATCACTTGTTTCTAACATTGTAAAACATTATTTGAAGAGAATGGAGTTTTGCTTTTCTGTCTACATCTGTCCTGTCTACATGCTGTGCTTTGAAATCGAAGCACTTTCCTTTGAAAGTGTACTTATTTCTTTAGAGACTTCGGAAAAAACGTAGATGCGTGTCTCTCTCTCTCTCTCTCGAGAGAAACACCTGCCCCTAACAGTGTAGAGCATTGTTAGTAGGGAATGGAGTTTTGCATTTCTGTCTACATGCTGTACTTTGAAGGATAAGCTTTTCTTTTGAAAGTATACTTAATTCTATAGAATCTTTCCTGATAAAAGCATATGTGTTTGTCTCAAATGAGAAGCACTTGCTCCTAACAGTACAAAGCATTGTGAGAAGTGAAGGGAGTATTGCATTTCTGTCTACATGCTGTACTTTGAAAGACAAGCACTTTCTTTGGAACGTGTACATTATTCTTTTCAAGCTTTAAAGAGCAACACATTGCAGTTGCTCTCGAAAAGGAAGCTCTTGGCCCGAAAACTGTAAAGAACTGTTAGAAGAGAATGCTGTCCTTTGAAAGATAAACA
This sequence comes from Arvicola amphibius, assembly GCF_903992535.2. Taxonomy (NCBI): domain Eukaryota; kingdom Metazoa; phylum Chordata; class Mammalia; order Rodentia; family Cricetidae; genus Arvicola; species Arvicola amphibius. Next base: position 84,910,907 of record NC_052052.2, read on the forward strand.
TTTTCTTTTGAAAGTGGACGTAATTCTCTAGAAGCTTTCCTGAGAAACGCATATGCGTTTCTATCAAAAGAGAAGCACTTGCTTATAACAGGTTAAAGCATTGTTAGAAGTGAAGGAAGTATTATATTTCTGTCTAATTGCTGTTCTTTGAAAGATAAGCCATTTTTTGTAAAGTGTGCTTATTTCTTTAGAAGCTTGAGATAGAAACGCAGAAGCGTTTCTCACAAGAAAGAAGCAGTTGTTTCTAACATTGTAAAGCATTATTAGAAGGGAATGCAGTTTTGCCTTTCTGTCTACATGCTGTGCTTTGGAAAATTGTCCTTCCTCTCTACATGCTGTACTTTGAAATCAAAGCACTTTCTTTTCAAAGTGTACTTTATTGCATTAGCAACGTCAGATAAACGTCACATGCGTTTCTCTCCAAGGAGAAGCACTCGCTCCTAATAGTTTAGAACATTGTTAATAGGGAATGGAGTTTTGCATTTCTGTCCTAATGCTGTACTTTGAAAGATAAGCGCTTTCTTTGGAAAGTGTACATAATTCTTTTCAAGCTTTCCAGAGAACCACATTGGCGTTTCTCTCGAAAAGGAAGCTCTTGCTCCGAAAATTGTAAAGTATGGTTAGAAGAGAATGCTGTCCTTTGAAAGATAAGCATTTTCTTTTGAAAGTGTGAAACGCATATATCTTTCTCGCAAATGAGAGTCACTTCAAAGATTGGAAAGCATTGTTAGTTTCAAAATGCTGTTCTATGAAAGAGAAGCACTTTCTTAGGAAAGTGTACTTATGTCTTTAGGAGCTTCGAATAGAAACGTACATGCTTTGATCTCAAAAGAGCACTTGCTCCTAACAATGTAAAGCATTGTTAGAAAGAATGGAGTTTTACATTTCTGTCTACATGCTGTACTTTGAAAGATAAGCCCTTACTTTTGAAAGTGTACGCAATTCTATAGAAGCTTTCCTGATAAAAGCATATGTGTTTGTCTCAAAGGAGAAGCACTTGCTCCTAACAGTGCAAAGCATTGTTAGAAGTGAAGGGTGTATTGCATTTCTGTCTACATGCTGTGCTTTGACAGATAATCATTCCTGTCTACGTGCTGTGCTTTGAAATCGAAGCACTTTCTTTTGAATGTGTACTTATTTCTTTAGAAACGTCAGATTAAATGCACAAGCGTTTCTCTCCGAGGAGATACACTTGCCTCTAACAGTGTAAAGCATTGTTAGAAGGAAATGGTGTCTTGCATTTCTGTCCTAATGCTGTACTTTGAAAGATAAACACTTTCTTCTGATAGTGTGTACTTCTTTCTTTAGAAGCTTCGGATAGAAACGCAGAGGCGTTTCTCTCCAAAGAAAAGCACTTGCTTATAACATTTTAAAGCATTATTAGAAGTGAAGGAAGGATTGCATGTCTGTCTTGTTGCTGTTCATTGAACGAGAAGCCTTTTACTGTAAAATGTGCTTATTTCTTTAGAAGCTTGAAACAGAAACGCACATGCGTTTCTCCCAAAAGAGAATCACTTGTTTCTAACATTGTAAAACATTATTTGAAGAGAATGGAGTTTTGCTTTTCTGTCTACATCTGTCCTGTCTACATGCTGTACTTTGAAATCGAAGCACTTTCCTTTGAAAGTGTACTTATTTCTTTAGAGACTTCGGAAAGAAACGTAGATGCGTTTCTCTCTCTCTCGAGAGAGAGAAACACCTGCCCCTAACAGTGTAGAGCATTGTTAGTAGGGAATGGAGTTTTGCATTTCTGTCTACATGCTGTACTTTGAAGGATAAGCTTTTCTTTTGAAAGTATACTTAATTCTATAGAAGCTTTCCTGATAAAAGCGTATGTGTTTGTCTCAAATGAGAAGCACTTACTCCTAACAGTACAAAGCATTGTGAGAAGTGAAGGGAGTATTGCATTTCTGTCAACATGCTGTACTTTGAAAGACAAGCACTTTCTTTGGAACGTGAACATTATTCTTTTCAAGCTTTAAAGAGCAACACATTGCCGTTGCTCTCGAAAAGGAAGCTCTTGGCCCGAAAACTGTAAAGAACTGTTAGAAGAGAATGCTGTCCTTTGAAAGATAAACATTTTCTTTTGAAAGTGGACGTAATTCTCTAGAAGCTTTCCTGAGAAACGCATATGCGTTTCTATCAAAAGAGAAGCCCTTGCTTATAACAGGTTAAAGCATTGTTAGAAGTGAAGGAAGTATTACATTTCTGTCTAATTGCTGTTCTTTGAAAGATAAGCCATTTTTTGTAAAGTGTGCTTCTTTCTTTAGAAGCTTGAGATAGAAACGCAGAAGCGTTTCTCACAAGAAAGAAGCACTTGTTTCTAACATTGTAAAGCATTATTAGAAGGGAATGCAGTTTTGCCTTTCTGTCTACATGCTGTGCTTTGGAAAATTGTCCTTCCTCTCTACATGCTGTACTTTGAAATCAAAGCACTTTCTTTTCAAAGTGTACTTTACTGCATTAGCAACGTCAGATAAACGTCACATGCGTTTCTCTCCAAGGAGAAGCACTCGCTCCTAATAGTTTAGAACATTGTTAATAGGGAATGGAGTTTTGCATTTCTGTCCTAATGCTGTACTTTGAAAGGTAAGCGCTTTCTTTGGAAAGTGTACATAATTCTTTTCAAGCTTTCCAGAGAACCACATTGGCGTTTCTCTCCAAAAGGAAGCTCTTGCTCCGAAAATTGTAAAGTACGGTTAGGAGAGAATGCTGTCGTTCGAAAGATAAGCATTTTCTTTTGAAAGTGTGAAACGCATATATCTTTCTCGCAAATGAGAGTAACTTCAAAGATTGGAAAGCATTGTGAGTTTCAAGATGCTGTTCTATGAAAGAGAAGCACTTTCTTAGGAAAGTGTACTTATGTCTTTAGAAGCTTCGAATAGAAACGTACATGCTTTGATCTCAAAAGAGCACTTGCTCCTAACAATGTAAAGCATTGTTAGAAAGAATGGAGTTTTACATTTCTGTCTACATGCTGTACTTTGAAAGATAAGCCCTTTCTTTTGAAAGTGTACATAATTCTCTAGAAGCTTTCCTAATAAAAGCATATGTGTTTGTCTCAAAGGAGAAGCACTTGCTCCTAACAGTGCAAAGCATTGTTAGAAGTGCAGGGTGTATTGCATTTCTGTCTACATGCTGGGCTTTGACAGATAATCATTCCTGTCTACGTGCTGTGCTTTGAAATCGAAGCACTTTCTTTTGAATGTGTACTTATTTCTTTAGAAACGTCAGATTAAACGCACAAGCGTTTCTCTCCGAGGAGATACACTTGCCCCTAACAGTGTAAAGCATTGTTAGAAGGAAATGGTGTCTTGCATTTCTGTCCTAATGCTGTAGTTTGAAAGATAAACACTTTCTTCTGATAGTGTGTACTTCTTTCTTTAGAAGCTTCGGATAGCCACGCAGAGGTGTTTCTCTCCAAAGAGAAGCACTTGCTTATAACAGTTTAAAGCATTATTAGAAGTGAAGGAAGGATTGCATGTCTGTCTTGTTGCTGTTCTTTGAACGAGAAGCCCTTTACTGCAAAGTGTGCTTATTTCTTTAGAAGCTTGAGATAGAAACGCAGAAGCGTTTCTCACAAGAAAGAAGCACTTGTTTTTAACATTGTAAAGCATTATTAGAAGGGAATGCAGTTTTGCCTTTCTGTCTACATGCTGTGCTTTGAAAAATTGTCCTTCCTCTCTACATGCTGTACTTTGAAATCAAAGCACTTTCTTTTCAAAGTGTACTTTATTGCATTAGCAACGTCAGATAAACGTCACATGCGTTTCTCTCCAAGGAGAAGCACTTGCTCCTAATAGTGTAGAACATTGTTAATAGGGAATGGAGTTTTGCATTTCTGTCCTAATGCTGTACTTTGAAAGATAAGCGCTTTCTTTGGAAAGTGTACATAATTATTTTCAAGCTTTCCAGAGAAACACATTGGCGTTTCTCTCGAAAAGGGAGCTCTTGTTCCGAAAATTGTAAAGTATGGTTAGAAGAGAATGCTGTCCTTTGAAAGATAAGCATTTTCTTTTGAAAGTGTGAAACGCATATATCTTTCTCGCAAATGAGAATCACTTCAAAGATTGGAAAGCATTGTGAGTTTCAAAATGCTGTTCTATGAAAGAGAAGCACTTTCTTAGGAAAGTGTACTTATGTCTTTAGAAGCTTCGAATAGAAACGTACATGCTTTTATCTCAAAAGAGCACTTGCTCCTAACAATGTAAAGCATTGTTAGAAAGAATGGAGTTTTACATTTCTGTCTACATGCTGTACTTTGAAAGATAAGCCCTTTCTTTTGAAAGTGTACGTAATTCTCTAGAAGCTTTCCTAATAAAAGCATATGTGTTTGTCTCAAAGGAGAAACACTTGCTTCTAACAGTGCAAAGCATTGTTAGAAGTGAAGGGTGTATTGCATTTCTGTCTACATGCTGGGCTTTGACAGATAATCATTCCTGTCTACGTGCTGTGCTTTGAAATCGAAGCACTTTCTTTTGAAAGTGTACTTATTTCTTTAGAAACGTCAGATTAAACGCACAAGCGTTTCTCTCCAAGGAGATACACTTGCCCCTAACAGTGTAAAGCATTGTTAGAAGGAAATGGTGTCTTGCATTTCTGTCCTAATGCTGTACTTTGAAAGATAAACACTTTCTTCAGATAGTGTGTACTTCTTTCTTTAGAAGCTTCGGATAGAAACGCAGAGGCGTTTCTCTCCAAAGAGAAGCACTTGCTTATAACAGTTTAAAGCATTATTAGAAGTGAAGGAAGGATTGCATGTCTGTCTTGTTGCTGTTCATTGAACGAGAAGCCTTTTACTGTAAAGTGTGCTTATTTCTTTAGAAGCTTGAAACAGAAACGCACATGCGTTTCTCCCAAAAGAGAATCACTTGTTTCTAACATTGTAAAACATTATTTGAAGAGAATGGAGTTTTGCTTTTCTGTCTACATCTGTCCTGTCTACATGCTGTACTTTGAAATCGAAGCACTTTCCTTTGAAAGTGTACTTATTTCTTTAGAGACTTCGGAAAGAAACGTAGATGCGTTTCTCTCTCTCTGGAAAGAGAGAAACACCTGCCCCTAACAGTGTAGAGCATTGTTAGTAGGGAATGGAGTTTTGCATTTCCGTCTACATGCTGTACTTTGAAGGATAAGCTTTTCTTTTGAAAGTATACTCAATTCTATAGAAGCTTTCCTGATAAAAGCATATGTGTTTGTCTCAAATGAGAAGCACTTGCTCCTAACAGTGCAAAGCATTGTTAGAAGTGAAGTGAGTATTGCATTTCTGTCTACATGCTGTACTTTGAAAGACAAGCACTTTCTTTGGAACGTGTATATTATTCTTTTCAAGTTTCCAGAGCAACCACATTTTACGTTGCTCTCGAAATGGAAGGTCTTGCTACGAAAACTGTAAAGAACTGTTAGAAGAGTATGCTGTCTTTTGAAAGATAAACATTTTCTTTTGAAAGTGGACATAATTCTCTAGAAGCTTTTCTGAGAAACGCATATGCAATTCTATCAAAAGAGAAGCACTTGCTTATAACAGTTCAAAGCTTTGTTAGAAGTGAAGGAAGTATTACATTTCTTATTTATTTATTTATTCATTTATTTATTTTGGTTTTTCAAGACAGGGTTTCTCTGCAGCTTTTTTTTTATAGCCTGTCCTGGAACTAGCTCTTGTAAACCAGGCTAGCCGCGAGCTCACAGACATCAGCCTGCCTCTGCCTCTAGAGTGCTGGAATTAAAGGCGTGCGCCACCACCGCCCAGCTAACATTTCTATTTTAAATTAATACGTTGGTCCTGTGAAGCCATCACAGAACCTCCAAAAATTGATTGTTTTGAAAGTTACAAATTTCTATATATCTAGTCGAAGTATTACATTTCTGTCTTATTGCTGTTCTTTGAAAGATAAGCCATTTTTTGTAAAGTGTGCTTATTTCTTTAGAAGCTTGAAACAGAAACGCAGAAGCGTTTCTCACAAGAAAGAAGCACTTGTTTCTAACATTGTAAAGCATTATTAGAAGGGAATGCAGTTTTGCCTTTCTGTCTACATGCTGTGCTTTGAAAAATTGTCCTTCCTCTCTACTTGCTGTACTTTGAAATCAAAGCACTTTCTTTTCAAAGTGTACTTTATTGCATTAGCAACGTCAGATAAACGTTACATGCATTTCTCTCCAAGGAGAAGCACTCGCTCCTAATAGTGTAGAACATTGTTAATAGGGAATGGAGTTTTGCATTTCTGTCCTAATGCAGTACTTTGAAAGATAAATGCTTTCTTTGGAAAGTGTACATAATTCTTTTCAAGATTTCCAGAGAAACACATTGGCGTTTCTCTCGAAAAGGAAGCTCTTGCTCCGAAAATTGTATAGTACGGTTAGAAGAGAATGCTGTCCTTTGAAAGATAAGCATTTTCTTTTGAAAGTGTGAAATGCATATATCTTTCTCGCAAATGAGAATCACTTCAAAGATTGGAAAGCATTGTTAGTTTCAAAATGCTGTTCTATGAAAGAGAAGCACTTTCTTAGGAAAGTGTACTTATGTCTTTAGAAGCTTCGAATAGAAACGTACATGCTTTGATCTCAAAAGAGCACTTGCTCCTAACAATGTAAAGCATTGTTAGAAAGAATGGAGTTTTACATTTCTGTCTACATGCTGTACTTTGAAAGATAAGCCCTTTGTTTTGAAAGTGTACGTAATTCTCTAGAAGCTTTCCTAATAAAAGCATATGTGTTTGTCTCAAAGGAGAAGCACTTGCTCCTAACAGTGCAAAGCATTGTTAGAAGTGCAGGGTGTATTGCATTTCTGTCTACATGCTGGGCTTTGACAGATAATCATTCCTGTCTACATGCTGTGCTTTGAAATCGAAGCACTTTCCTTTGAAAGTGTACTTATTTCTTTAGAAACGTCAGATTAAACGCACAAGCGTTTCTCTCTGAGGAGATACACTTGCCCCTAACAGTGTAAAGCATTGTTAGAAGGAAATGGTGTCTTGCATTTCTGTCCTAATGCTGTACTTTGAAAGATAAACACTTTCTTCTGATAGTGTGTACTTCTTTCTTTAGAAGCTTCAGATAGAAACGCAGAGGCGTTTCTCTCCAAAGAGAAGCACTTGCTTATAACAGTTTAAAGCATTATTAGAAGTGAAGGAAGGATTGCATGTCTGTCTTGTTGCTGTTCTTTGAACGAGAAGCCCTTTACTCTAAAGTGTGCTTATTTCTTTAGAAGCTTGAAACAGAAACGCACATGTGTTTCTCCCAAAAGAGAATCACTTGTTTCTAACATTGTAAAACATTATTTGAAGAGAATGGAGTTTTGCTTTTCATTCTACATCTGTCCTGTCTACATGCTGTACTTTGAAATCGAAGCACTTTCCTTTGAAAGTGTACTTATTTCTTTAGAGACTTCGGAAAGAAACGTAGATGCGTTTCTCTCTCTCTCTCTCTCTCTCTCAACACCTGCCGCTAACAGTGTAGAGCATTGTTAGTAGGGAATGGAGTTTTGCATTTCCGTCTACATGCTGTACTTTGAAGGGTAAGCTTTTCTTTTGAAAGTATACTTAATTCTAAGAAGCTTTCCTGATAAAAGCATATGTGTTTGTCTCAAATGAGAAGAACTTGCTCCTAACAGTGCAAAGCATTGTTAGAAGAGAAGGGAGTATTGCATTTCTGTCTACATGCTGTACTTTGAAAGACAAGCACTTTCTTCGGAACATGTACATTATTCTTTTCAAGCTTTCCAGAGCAACACATTGCCGTTGCTCTCGAAAAGGAAGCTCTTGCTCCGAAAACTGTAAAGAACTGTTAGAAGAGAATGCTGACCTTTGAAAGATAAACATTTTCTTTTGAAAGTGGACGTAATTCTCTAGAAGCTTCCCTGAGAAACGCATATGTGTTTCTATCAAAAGAGAAGCACTTGCTTATAACAGTTTAAAGCATTGTTAGAAGTGAAGGAAGGATTGCATGTCTGTCTTGTTGCTGTTCTTTGAACGAGAAGCCCTTTACTGTAAAGTGTGCTTATTTCTTTAGAAGCTTGAAACAGAAACGCACATGTGTTTCTCCCAAAAGAGAATCACTTGTTTCTAACATTGTAAAACATTATTTGAAGAGAATTGAGTTTTGCTTTTCTGTCTACATCTGTCCTGTCTACATGCTGTACTTTGAAATCGAAGCACTTTCCTTTGAAAGTGTACTTATTTATTTAGAGACTTCGGAAAGAAACATAGATGCGTGTCTCTTTCTCTCTCGAGAGTGAGAAACACCTGCCCCTAACAGTGTAGAGCATTGTTAGTAGGGAATGGAGTTTTGCATTTCCGTCTACATGCTGTACTTTGAAGGATAAGCTTTTCTTTTGAAAGTATACTTAATTCTATAGAAGCTTTCCTGATAAAAGCATATGTGTTTGTCTCAAATGAGAAGCACTTGCTCCTAACAGTGCAAAGCATTGTGAGAAGTGAAGGGAGTATTGCATTTCTGTATACATGCTGTACTTTGAAAGACAAGCACTTTCTTTGGAACGTGTACATTATTCTTTTCAAGCTTTCCAGAGCAATCACATTTTACTTTGCTCTCGAAAAGGAAGCTCTTGCTCTGAAAACTGTAAAGAACTGTTAGAGGAGAATGCTGTCCTTTGAAAAATAAACATTTTCTTTTGAAAGTGGACGTAATTCTCTAGAAGCTTTCCTGAGAAACGCATATGCGTTTCTATCAAAAGAGAAGCACTTGCTTATAACAGCTTATAGCATTGTTAGAAGTGAAGGAAGTATTGCATTTCTGTCTAATTGCTGTTCTTTGAAAGATAAGCCATTTTTTGTAAAGTGTGCTTATTTCTTTAGAAGCTTGAGACAGAAACAGAGAAGCATTTCTCACAAGAAAGAAGCACTTGTTTCTAACATTGTAAAGCATTATTAGAAGGGAATGCAGTTTTGCCTTTCTGTCTACATGCTGTGCTTTGAAAAATTGTCCTTCCTCTCTACATGCTGTACTTTGAAATCAAAGCACTTTCTTTTCAAAGTGTACTTTATTGCATTAGCAACGTCAGATAAACGTCACATGCGTTTCTCTCCAAGGAGAAGCACTCGCTCCTAATAGTGTAGAACATTGTTAATAGGGAATGGAGTTTTGCATTTCTGTCCTAATGCTGTACTTTGAAAGATAAGCGCTTTCTTTGGAAAGTGTACATAATTCTTTTCAAGCTTTCCAGAGAAACACATTGGCGTTTCTCTCGAAAAGGAAGCTCTTGCTCTAAAAATTGAAAAGTACGGTTAGGAGAGAATGCTGTCCTTTGAAAGATAAGCATTTTCTTTTGAAAGTTTGAAACGCATATATCTTTCTCGCAAATGAGAATCACTTCAAAGATTGGAAAGCATTGTTAGTTTCAAAATGCTGTTCTATGAAAGAGAAGCACTTTCTTAGGAAAGTGTACTTATGTCTTTAGAAGCTTCGAATAGAAACGTACATGCTTTTATCTCAAAAGAGCACTTGCTCCTAACAATGTAAAGCATTGTTAGAAAGAATGGAGTTTTACATTTCTGTCTACATGCTGTACTTTGAAAGATAAGCCCTTTCTTTTGAAAGTGTACGTAATTCTCTAGAAGCTTTCCTAATAAAAGCATATGTGTTTGTCTCAAAGGAGAAGCACTTGCTCCTAACAGTGCAAAGCATTGTTAGATGTGAAGGGTGTATTGCATTTCTGTCTACATGCTGGGCTTTGACAGATAATCATTCCTGTCTATGTGCTGTGCTTTGAAATCGAAGCACTTTCTTTTGAAAGTGTACTTATTTCCGTAGAAACGTCAGATTAAACGCACAAGCGTTTCTCTCTGAGGAGATACACTTGCCCCTAACAGTGTAAAGCGTTGTTAGAAGGAAATGGTGTCTTGCATTTCTGTCCTAATGCTGTTCTTTGAAAGATAAACACTTCCTTCTGATAGTGTGTACTTCTTTCTTTTGAAGCTTCGGATAGAAACGCAGAGGCGTTTCTCTCCAAAGAGAAGCACTTGCTTATAACAGTTTAAAGCATTATTAGAAGTGAAGGAAGGATTGCATGTCTGTCTTGTTGCTGTTCTTTGAACGAGAAGCCCTTTACTGTAAAGTGTGCTTATTTCTTTAGAAGCTTGAAACAGAAACACACATGCGTTTCTCCCAAAAGAGAATCACTTGTTTCTAACATTGTAAAACATTATTTGAAGAGAATGGAGTTTTGCTTTTCTGTCTACATCTGTCCTGTCTACATGCTGTACTTTGAAATTGAAGCACTTTCCTGTGAAAGTGTAATTATTTCTTTAGAGACTTCGGAAAGAAACGTAGATGCATTTTTCTTCTCTCTCGAGAGAAACACCTGCCCCTAACAGTGTAGAGCATTGTTAGTAGGGAATGGAGTTTTGCATTTCCGTCTACATGCTGTACTTTGAAGGATAAGCTTTTCTTTTGAAAGTATACTTAATTCTATAGAAGGTTTCCTGATAAAAGCATATGTGTTTGTCTCAAATGAGAAGCACTTGCTCCTAACAGTGCAAAGCATTGTTAGAAGTGAAGGGAGTATTGCATTTCTGTATACATGCTGTACTTTGAAAGACAAGCACTTTCTTCAGAACGTGTATATTATTCTTTTTTTTCCTTTTTTTTTTATTTTGTATGTTTTTTATTTTTATTTTTTTTCTCATGGTTTATTTTTTTTTATATTTAAAAATTTCCATCTCCTTCCCTCCTCCTCCCCCCTCCCTTCCCTCCTTCTCTCCTTTCTCTCCCCTTCTTCTCCCCCTTCCCACCCCTCCCCTCCACCCATACCTCCCCTCCCTCCCTCTCAAGGCCAAGGAGCCATCAGGGTTCCCCACTCTATGCTAAGACCAAGGTCCTCCCAACTCCCCCCAGGTCCAGGAAGGTGATCGACCAAGCTGAGAAGGCTCCCACAGAGCCCGTCCATGAAGAACAATCAGAGCCCAGAGCCATTGTCCTTTGCTTCTCGGTCAGCCCCCGCTGTTGGCCACACTCAGGGAGACGGGTTTGGTCACATGATCCATCAGTCCCATTCCAACTGGAGTTGGTGATCTCCCATTAGTTCTGTCCCACCGTCTCCATGAGTGAACGCACCCCTCTCGTTCCTGACTTTCTCCCTCATGTTCTCGCTCCTTCTGCTCCTCATCGGGACCTTGGGAGCTCAGTCCAGTGCTCCAATGTGGGGCTCAGTCACCTTCCCCATCTGTCGCCAGCTGGAGGTTCCCTCACGGTCCTGACTTTCTTTCTCATGTTCTCTCTCCTTCTGCTCCTCATCAGGACCTTGGGAGCTCAGTCCGGTGCTCCAAGGTGGGGCTCTGTCATTTTCTTCATCTATCGTCAGGTAGAGGTTCTTCTTATTATCTTCTCAAGGATCCCAAACTTATAGGCTCGATGTCCTTTAATCATGGCTAGAAACCAAATATAAGTGAGTACATCCCATGTTCATCTTTATGGGTCTGGGTTACCTCACTCAGAATAGTGTTTTCTATTTCCATCCATTTGCCTGCAAAATTCAAGATGTCATTGTTTTTTACCGCTGAGTAGTATTCTAGCATGTATATATTCCACAGTTTCTTCATCCATTCTTCCACTAAAGGGCATCTAGGCTGTCTCCAGGATCTGGCTATTACAAATAATGCTACTATGAACATAGATGAGCATATGCTTTTGTTGTATGATTGGGCATCTCTTGGGTAGATTCCCAATAGTGGAATTGCTGGGTCCTGGGGTAGGTTGATCCCGAATTTCCTGAGAAATCGCCACACTGCTTTCCAAAGTGGTTGCACAAGTTTGCATTCCCACCAGCAATGGATGAGTGTGCCCCTTACCCCACAACCTCTCCAGCAAAGGTTATTATTGGTGTTTTGGATTTTAGCCAATCTGACAGGTGTAAGATGATATCTCAAAGTTGTTTTGATTTGCATTTCCCTGGTAGCTAGGGAGGTTGAGCATGACCTTAAGTGTCTTTTGGCCATTCGAACTTCTTCTGTTGAGAATTCTCTGGTCAGTTCATCGCCCCATTTTTTAATTGGGTTAATTGGCATTTTACCGTCTAGTCTCTTGAGTTCCTTATATATTTTAGAGATCAGACCTTTGTCAGTTGCAGGGTTGGTGAAGATCTTTTCCCAGTCAGTAGGCTGCCTTTGTGTCTTAGTGACAATGTCCTTTGCTTTACAGAAGCTGCTCAACTTCAGGAGGTCCCATTTATTCAATGTTGCCCTTAAAGTCTGTGCAGCTGGGGTTATGCATAGGAAACGGTTCCCTGTGCCCATTTGTTGTAGAGTACTTCCCACTTTCTCCTCTATCAATCTCAATATGTTCAAATTAATATTGAGGTCTTTAATCCATTTGGACTTGAGTTTTGTGCATGGTGATAGATATGGATCTACTTTCATTCTTCTACAGGTTGACATCCAGTTATGCCAGCACCATTTGTTGAAGATGCCCTCTTTTTTCCATTGTGTACTTTTGGCTCCTTTATCAAAAATCAGGTGTTCATAGGTTTGTGGTTTAAGATCCGGGTCTTCTATACGCTTCCATTGGTCAACTTCTCTGTTCTTATGCCAATACCAAGCCGTTTTCAATACTGTAGCTCTGTAATAGAGTTTGAAGTCAGGGATGGTAATGCCTCCAGAAGTACCTTTATTGTATAAGATTTTTTTGGCTATCCTGGGTTTCTTGTTTTTCCATATAAAGTAGATTATTGTCCTCTCAATCTCTGTGAAGAATTTTAATGGGACCTTGATTGGGATTGCATTGAATCCATAGATTGCTTTTGGTAGAATTGCCATTTTTACTATGTTGATCCTCCCAATCCACGAGCAGGGGAGATCCTTCCATTTTCTGGTATCCTCTTCAATTTCTTTCTTCAAAGACTTAAAGTTCTTGTCAAATAAATCCTTCACTTCCTTGGTTAGCGATACTCCCAGATATCTTATGCTATTTGTGGCTATTGTGAAAGGTGATACTTCTCTGATTTCCCTCTCTGCTTCCTTATCCTTTGTGTATAGGAGGGCGACTGATTTTTTGGAGTTGATCTTGTATCCTGCCACGTTACTGAAGGAGTTTATCAGCTGTAGGAGTTCTTTGGTGGAGTTTTTGGGGTCGCTTATGTATACTATCATATCATCTGCAAATAATGAAAGTTTAACTTCTTCCTTTCCAAATTGAATCCCCTTGATTCCCTTATGTTGTCTTATTGCTATTGCTAGAACTTCAAGCACTATATTGAAGAGATAAGGAGAGAGTGGACAGCCTTGTCGTGTTCCTGAATTTAGTGGGATAGCCTTGAGTTTCTCTCCGTTTAATTTGATGTTAGCTGTCGGCTTGCTGTAAATAGCTTTTATTATATTTAGGAATGTATCCCTAATCTCTCCCAGACCTTTATCATAAAAGGGTGCTGAATTTTGTCAAATGCTTTTTCAGCATCTAATGAGATGACCATATGGTTTTTTTCCTTCAGTTTGTTTATATGATGGATTACATTAATAGATTTTCGTATGTTGAACCAGCCCTGCATCTCTGGGATGAAGCCTACTTGATCGTAATGGATAATTTTTCTAATGTGTTCTTGGATTCGGTTTGCCAGTATTTTATTGAGAATTTTTGCGTCCATGTTCATGAGTGAGATTGGCCTGTAATTCTCTTTCTTGGTTGAGTCTTTGTGTGGTTTAGGTATCAGGGTAACTGTAGCTTCATAGAAGGAATTTGGCAGTGACTCTTGTGTTTCTATATTATGAAATACCTTAAGGAGTATAGGTATTAGGTCTTCTTGGAAGTTCTGGTAGAATTCCGCATTGAAACCATCTGGTCCTGGGCTCTTTTTGGTAGGGAGGTTTCTGATAACAGTTTCTAATTCTTCGCGACTAACAGGACGATTTAGAGCATTTACCTGGTCCTGGTTTAACTTTGGTATATGGTATTTATCTAAAAAACTGTCCATTTCTTTTACATTTTCCAATTTTGTGGCATACAGGCTTTTGTAGTAAGATCTAATGATTTTCTGAATTTCCTCTGTGTCTGTGGTTATGTCCCCCTTTTCATTTCTGATCTTGTTAATTTGCGTGTTCTCCCTCTGCCGTTTGATTAGTTTGGCTAAGGGTTTGTCAATCTTGTTGATTTTCTCCAAGAACCAGCTTCTTGTTTCATTGATTCTTTGGATTGTTTTCTGTGTTTCTATTTTGTTGATTTCTGCCCTCAGTTTGATTATTTCCAGTCTTCTACTTCTCCTAGGTGAGTCTGCTTCTTTTTTTTCCAGAGCTTTCAGGTGTGCTGTTAAGTCACCAATGAGCGCTTTCTCCGTTTTCTTTAAGTGGGCACTTAGTGCTATGAACTTTCCTCTTAGCACTGCTTTCATTGTGTCCCATAGGTTTGAGTATGTTGTGTCTTTGTTTTCATTAAATTCAAGAAAGACTTTAATTTCTTTCTTTATTTCTTCCTTGACCCAGGTGTGGGTCAGTAGTTGACTGTTCAGTTTCCATGAGTTTGTGGGCCTTCTGGGGGTAGCATTGTTGTTGAATTCTAATTTTAATCCATGGTGATCCGATAAGACACAGGTGGTTACTAATATTTTTTTGTAACTGTGGAAGTTTGCTTTGTTACCAAGTATATGGTCAATTTTCCAAAAGGTTCCATGAGCCGCAGAGAAGAAGGTATATTCTTTCCTATTTGGGTGGAATGTTCTATAGATGTCTGTTATGTCCATTTGGTTCATTACCTCCATTAAGTCTTTCAATTCTCTGTTAGGTTTCTGTCTGATTGACCTGTCCATTGGTGAGAGAGGAGTGTTGAAGTCTCCAACTATTAGTGTGTGTGGTTTGATGGCTGCCTTGAGTTCTAGAAGTGTTTCTTTTACATAAGTGGGAGCTTTAATATTAGGGGCATAGATATTCAGGATTGAGACTTCATTCTGAAGGATTTTTCCTGTTATGAGTATAAAGTGTCCCTTTCCGTCTCTTCTGATTGATTTTAGTTTGAAGTCAACTTTGTTGGAAATTAGTATGGCCACACCCGCTTGTTTCTTAGGGCCATTTGCTTGATAAACCTTTTCCCAACCCTTTACTCTGAGTAGGTGCCTGTCTTTGTGGTTGAGGTGTGTTTCTTGTAAACAGCAAAATGTTGGATTCTGTTTTCGTATCCAGTCTCTTAGCCTGTGCCTTTTTATAGGTGAATTGAGTCCATTGATATTAAGTGATATTAATGACCAGTGGTTGTTAACTTCAGTCATTTTTAGTAGTAGAGTTTGTGTGTTTCCCTTCTTCTAGTTGTGCTGGTGAAGGGTCGCTAGATGCCTGAGTTATTGTCGGCGTTGTTGGACTCCTTGGTTTGTGATTTTCCTTCTATTACTTTCTGCAAGGCTGGATTTGTGGCTGCGTATTGTTTAAATCTGTTTTTGTCCTGGAATATCTTGTTTTCTCCATCAATGGTGAATGCAAGCTTTGCTGGGTATAATAGTCTAGGCTTGCATCCATGTTCCCTAAGTGTCTGTAGCACATCTATCCAAGCTCTTCTGGCTTTCATGGTTTCCATTGAGAAATCAGGTGTAATTCTGATAGGTTTCCCTTTATATGTTACTTGACCTTTTTCCTTTGCAGCTCTTAATATCTGTTCTTTATTCTGTATGTTTTGTGTTTTGATTATTATATGGCGTGGGGATGCTTTCTTTTGATCCAGTCTATTTGGTGTTCTGTAGGCTTCTTGTACCTTCATAGGAACATCCTTCTTTAGGTTGGGGAAGTTTTCTTCTATAATTTTGTTGAATATGTTTTCTGGGCCTTTGAGTTGTAATTCTTCTCCTTCTTCTACCCCAATTATTCTTAGGTTTGGTCTTTTCATGGTGTCCCAGATTTCCTGAATGTTTTGTGTTAAGAATTTGTTAGATTTGTTTAGTTCTTTAATCTGTGAGTTTATTTCCTCTATAGTATCTTCAGAGTCCGAGATTCTTTCTTCCATCTCTTGTATTCGGTTGGAAATACTTGTCTCTGAAGTTTCTGTTCGTTTACTCAGAGTTTCCATTTCCAGTCGTCCCTCAGATTGTGTTTTCTTCAATTACCTCCATTTCATTTATCAGGTCTTGTACTGTTTCCCTTACCTGTTTGATTGCTTTTTCTTGTTTTTCTTGTTTTTCTTGGGTATCTTTGAGAGATTTATTTATTTCGTCTACCTTTTTGTTTGTCATCTCCATTTCTTTATGGCAGTATTTTACCTCCTGTTTAAGGTCCTCTATTATTTTTATAAAGTACTGTTTAATGTCGGTTTCTTCTATATCTTCTGGGGTAGGGTGTTCAATTCTTGTTGTTTCGGGATGTCTGGCTTGTGGTGATGTCATGTTGCCTTTCATGTTGTTGGAGGAGCTCCTGCATTGGCGCCTGCCCATCTCTTCCTTCAAAAGGAGCGCGGAGGTGTTTGGTGTCCCCAAAGAATGATGGATCCTCCTGCAGACTGTGAGGTCCCCTTGCAGGCCAAGCAGCTCTCAGACAAAGGCCTACCTTGCTCCGGGCAGTCAAATGAAGGAGGGGACCTCCCACCGGCCTGGGTGCACTCAATTCCAGGTCCCCAGAGCCCAAACAGGCTGAGCTGTGGGATTTTGTGGCCCCAAAGACGGGAGGATGAGGCAGGGGGAGGGGGGGAGGATTCTGGGTGCAAGCTGGGAAGGGACAGGAAGAGAGAGGCAGTATCCGGGGAGAATAACCCCTGCAGGAAGAGCAGGAAGTGTGCTGGTGGCAGGGGGAGTTGTGGAAAGTCGGTGGTCCCTCTCTGGGCAGCTGCCGCGGTTCGGGCACTCACTCCTCACTCACCCCAAAGAATGATGGATCCTCCTGCAGACTGTGAGGTCCCCTTGCAGGCCAAGCAGCTCTCAGACAAAGGCCTACCTTGCCCCAGGCAGTCAAATGAAGGAGGGGACCTCCCACCGGCCTGGGTGCACTCAATTCCAGGTCCCCAGAGCCCAAACAGGCTGAGCTGTGGGATTTTGTGGCCCCAAAGACGGGAGGATGAGGAAGGGGGAGGGGGGGAGGGTTCTGGGTGCAAGCTGGGAAGGGACAGGGAGAGAGAGGCAGTATCCGGGGAGAATAACCCCTGCAGGAAGAGCAGGAAGTGTGCTGGTGGCAGGGGGAGTTGTGGAGAGTCGGTGGTCCCTCTCCGGGCAGCTGCCGTGGTTCGGGCACTCACTCCTCACTCACCCCAAAGAATGATGGATCCTTCTGCAGACTGTGAGGTCCCCTTGCAGGCCAAGCAGCTCTCAGACAAAGGCCTACCTTGCTCCGGGCAGTCAAATGAAGGAGGGGACCTCCCACCGGCCTGGGTGCACTCAATTCCAGGTCCCCAGAGCCCAAACAGGCTAAGCTGTGGGATTTTGTGGCCCCAAAGACGGGAGGATGAGGCAGGGGGACGGGGGAGGATTCTGGGTGCAAGCTGGGAAGGGACAGGAAGAGAGAGGCAGTATCCGGGGAGAATAACCCCTGCAGGAAGAGCAGGAAGTGTGCTGGTGGCAGGGGGAGTTGTGGAGAGTCGGTGGTCCCTCTCCGGGCAGCTGCCGCGGTTCGGGCACTCACTCCTCACTCACCCCAAAGAACGATGGATCCTCCTGCAGACTTTCAGGTCCCCTTGCAGGCCAAGCAGCTCTCAGACAAAGGCCTACCTTGCTCCGGGCAGTCAAATGAAGGAGGGGACCTCCCACCGGCCTGGGTGCACTCAATTCCAGGTCCCCAGAGCCCAAACAGGCTGAGCTGTGGGATTTTGTGGCCCCAAAGACGGGAGGATGAGGCAGGGGGAGGGGGGAGGATTCTGGGTGCAAGCTGGGAAGGGACAGGAAGAGAGAGGCAGTATCCGGGGAGAATAACCCCTGCAGGAAGAGCAGGAAGTGTGCTGGTGGCAGGGGGAGTTGTGGAGAGTCGGTGGTCCCTCTCCGGGCAGCTGCCGCGGTTCGGGCACTCACTCCTCACTCACCCCAAAGAATGATGGATCCTTCTGCAGACTGTGAGGTCCCCTTGCAGGCCAAGCAGCTCTCAGACAAAGGCCTACCTTGCTCCGGGCAGTCAAATGAAGGAGGGGACCTCCCACCGGCCTGGGTGCACTCAATTCCGGGTCCCCAGAGCCCAAACAGGCTGAGCCCAAAGAACGATGGATCCTCCTGCAGACTTTCAGGTCCCCTTGCAGGACAAGCAGCTCTCAGACAAAGGCCTACCTTGCTCCGGGCAGTCAAATGAAGGAGGGGACCTCCCACCGGCCTGGGTGCACTCAATTCCCGTGTATATTATTCTTTTCAAGCTTTCCACAGCAACCACATTTTACGTTGCTCTCGAAATGGAAGGTCTTGCTACGAAAACTGTAAAGAACTGTTAGAAGAGAATGCTGTCCTTTGAAAGATAAACATTTTCTTTTGAAAGTGGACGTAATTCTCTAGAAGCTTTCCTGAGAAACGCATATGCATTTCTATCAAAAGAGAAGCACTTGCTTATAACAGTTAAAAGCATTGTTAGAAGTGAAGGAAGTATTACATTTCTTATTTATTTATTTATTTATTTATTCATTTATTTATTTTGGTTTTTCAAGACAGGGTTTCTCTGCAGCTTTTTTTTTATAGCCTGTCCTGGAACTAGCTCTTGTAAACCAGGCTAGCCGCGAGCTCACAGACATCAGCCTGCCTCTGCCTCTAGAGTGCTGGAATTAAAGGCGTGCGCCACCACCGCCCAGCTAACATTTCTATTTTAAATTAATACGTTGGTCCGGTGAAGCCATCACAGAACCTCCAAAAATTGATTGTTTTGAAAGTTACAAATTTCTATATATCTAGTCGAAGTATTACATTTCTGTCTAATTGCTGTTCTTTGAAAGATAAGCCATTTTTTGTAAAGTGTGCTTATTTCTTTAGAAGCTTGAAACAGAAACGCAGAAGCGTTTCTCACAAGAAAGAAGCACTTATTTCTAACATTGTAAAGCATTATTAGAAGGGAATGCAGTTTTGCCTTTCTGTCTACATGCTGTGCTTTGAAAAATTGTCCTTCCTCTCTACATGCTGTACTTTGAAATCAAAGCACTTTCTTTTCAAAGTGTACTTTATTGCATTAGCAACTTCAGATAAACGTCACATGCATTTCTCTCCAAGGAGAAGCACTCGCTCCTAATAGTGTAGAACATTGTTAATAGGGAATGGAGTTTTGCATTTCTGTCCTAATGCAGTACTTTGAAAGATAAATGCTTTCTTTGGAAAGTGTACATAATTCTTTTCAAGCTTTCCAGAGAAACACATTGGCGTTTCTCTCGAAAAGGAAGCTCTTGCTCCGAAAATTGTAAAGTACGGTTAGGAGAGAATGCTGTCCTTTGAAAGATAAGCATTTTCTTTTGAAAGTGTGAAACGCATATATCTTTCTCGCAAATGAGAATCACTTCAAAGATTGGAAAGCATTGTTAGTTTCAAAATGCTGTTCTATGAAAGAGAAGCACTTTCTTAGGAAAGTGTACTTATGTCTTTAGAAGCTTCGAATAGAAACGTACATGCTTTGATCTCAAAAGAGCACTTGCTCCTAACAATGTAAAGCATTGTTAGAAAGAATGGAGTTTTACATTTCTGTCTACATGCTGTACTTTGAAAGATAAGCCCTTTCTTTTGAAAGTGTACGTAATTCTCTAGAAGCTTTCCTAATAAAAGCATATGTGTTTGTCTCAAAGGAGAAGCACTTGCTCCTAACAGTGCAAAGCATTGTTAGAAGTGAAGGGTGTATTGCATTTCTGTCTACATGCTGTGCTTTGACAGATAATCATTCCTGTCTACGTGCTGTGCTTTGAAATCGAAGCACTTTCATTTGAAAGTGTACTTATTTCTTTAGAAACATCAGATTAAACGCACAAGCATTTCTCTCCGAGGAGATACACGTGCCCCTAACAGTGTAAAGCATTTTTAGAAGGAAATGGTGTCTTGCATTTCTGTCCTAATGCTGTTCTTTGAAAGATAAACACTTCCTTCTGATAGTGTGTACTTCTTTCTTTAGAAACTTTGTATAGAAACGCAGAGGCGTTTCTCTCCGAAGAGAAGCACTTGCTTATAACAGTTTAAAGCATTATTAGAAGTGAAGGAAGGATTGCATGTCTGTCTTGTTGCTGTTCTTTGAACGAGAAGCCCTTTACTGTAAAGTGTGCTTATTTCTTTAGAAGCTTGAAACAGAAACGCACATGCGTTTCTCCCAAAAGAGAATCACTTGTTTCTAACATTGTAAAACATTATTTGAAGAGAATGGAGTTTTGCTTTTCTGTCTACATCTGTCCTGTCTACATGCTGTACTTTGAAATCGAAGCACTTTCCTTTGAAAGTGTACTTATTTCTTTAGAGACTTTGGAAAGAAACGTAGATGCGTGTCTCTCTCTCTCTCTCTCGAGAGAAACACCTGCCCCTAACAGTGTAGAGCATTGTTAGTAGGGAATGGAGTTTTGCATTTCCGTCTACATGCTGTACTTTGAAGGATAAGCTTTTCTTTTGAAAGTATACTTAATTCTATAGAAGCTTTCCTGATAAAAGCATATGTGTTTGTCTCAAATGAGAAGCACTTGCTCCTAACAGTGCAAAGCATTGTTAGAAGTGAAGGGAGTATTGCATATCTGTATACATGCTGTACTTTGAAAGACAAGCACTTTCTTCGGAACGTGTATATTATTCTTTTCAAGCTTTCCAGAGCAACCACATTTTACTTTGCTCTCGAAATGGAAGGTCTTGCTACGAAAACTGTAACGAACTGTTAGAAGAGAATGCTGTCCTTTGAAAGATAAACATTTTCTTTTGAAAGTGGACGTAGATCCTCCCGTCTTTGGGGCCACAAAATCCCACAGCTCAGCCTGTTTGGGCTCTGGGGACCTGGAATTGAGTGCACCCAGGGGGGTGGGAGTTCCCCTCCTTCATTTGACTGCCCGGAGCAAGGTAGGCCTTTGTCTGAGAGCTGCTTGGCCTGCAAGGGGACCTGACAGTCGGCAGGAGGATCCATCATTCTTTGGGGCTTGTGTCGGTTTCTCCCTTCCCTGTGTGTCTCCCACGCTTTCCCTAGTGTTCTCAGGTGTCCTGCTCCTGTTCTCTGACCATCCACCCGGAGGAGTCAGACCCTGGCCTCCAGGACACCAAACACCTCCGCGCTCCTTTTGAAGGAAGAGATGGGCAGGCGCCAATGCAGGAGCTCCTCCAACAACATGAAAGGCAACATGACATCACCACAAGCCAGACATCCCGAAACAACAAGAATTGAACACCCTACCCCAGAAGATATAGAATAAACCGACATTAAACAGTACTTTATGAAAATAATAGAGGACCTTAAACAGGAGGTAAAAAACTGCCATAAAGAAATGGAGATGACAAACAAAAAGGTAGACGAAATAAATAAATCTCTCAAAGATACCCAAGAAAAACAAGAAAAACAAGAAAAAGCAATCAAACAGGTAAGGGAAACAGTACAAGACCTGATAAATGAAATGGAGGTATTGAAGAAAACACAATCTGAGGGACGACTGGAAATGGAAACTCTGAGTAAACGAACAGAAACTTCAGAAACAAGTATTTCCAACTGAATACAAGAGATGGAAGAAAGAATCTCGGACTCTGAAGATACTATAGAGGAAATAAACTCACAGATTAAAGAACTAAACAAATTTAACAAATTCTTAACACAAAACATTCAGGAAATCTGGGACACCATGAAAAGACCAAACCTAAGAATAATTGGGGTAGAAGAAGGAGAAGAATTACAACTCAAAGGCCCAGAAAACATATTCAACAAAATTATAGAAGAAAACTTCCCCAACCTAAAGAAGGATGTTCCTATGAAGGTACAAGAAGCCTACAGAACTCCAAATAGACTGGATCAAAAGAAAGCATCCCCACGCCATATAATAATCAAAACACAAAACATACAGAATAAAGAACAGATATTAAGAGCTGCAAAGGAAAAAGGTCAAGTAACATATAAAGGGAAACCTATCAGAATTACACCTGATTTCTCAATGGAAACCATGAAAGCCAGAAGAGCTTGGACAGATGTGCTACAGACACTTAGGGAACATGGATGCAAGCCTAGACTATTATACCCAGCAAAGCTTGCATTCACCATTGATGGAGAAAACAAGATATTCCAGGACAAAAACAGATTTAAACAATACGCAGCCACAAATCCAGCCTTGCAGAAAGTAATAGAAGGAAAATCACAAACCAAGGAGTCCAACAATGCCGACAATAACTCAGGCATCTAGCGACCCTTCACCAGCACAACTAGAAGTAGGGAAACACACAAACTCTACTACTAAAAATGACTGAAGTTAGCAACCACTGGTCATTAATATCACTTAATATCAATGGACTCAATTCACCTATAAAAAGGCACAGGCTAAGAGACTGGATACGAAAACAGAATCCAACATTTTGCTGTTTACAAGAAACACACCTCAACCACAAAGACAGACATCTACTCAGAGTAAAGGTTGGGAAAAGGTTTATCAAGCAAATGGCCCTAAGAAACAAGCGGGTGTGGCCATACTAATTTCCAACAAAGTTGACTTCAAACTAAAATCAATCAGAAGAGATGGAAAGGGACACTTTATACTCATAACAGGAAAAATCCATCAGAATGAAGTCTCAATCCTGAATATCTATGCCCCTAATATAAAAGCTCCCACTTATGTAAAAGAAACACTTCTAGAACTCAAGGCAGCCATCAAACCACACACACTAATAGTTGGAGACTTCAACACTCCTCTCTCACCAATGGACAGGTCAATCAGACAGAAACCTAACAGAGAATTGAAAGACTTAATGGAGGTAATGAACCAAATGGACTTAACAGACATCTATAGAACATTCCACCCAAATAGGAAAGAATATACCTTCTTCTCTGCGGCTCATGGAACCTTTTCGAAAATTGACCATATACTTGGTAACAAAGCAAACTTCCACAGTTACAAAAAAATATTAGTAACCACCTGTGTCTTATCGGATCACCATGGATTAAAATTAGAATTCAACAACAATGCTACCCCCAGAAAACCCACAAACTCATGGAAACTGAACAGTCAACTACTGACCCACACCTGGGTCAAGGAAGAAATAAAGAAAGAAATTAAAGTCTTTCTTGAATTTAATGAAAACAAAGACACAACATACTCAAACCTATGGGACACAATGAAAGCAGTGCTAAGAGGAAAGTTCATAGCACTAGGTGCCCACTTAAAGAAAACGGAGAAAGCACTCATTGGTGACTTAACAGCACACCTGAAAGCTCTGGAATAAAAGAAGCAGACTCACCTAGGAGAAGTAGAAGACTGGAAATAATCAAATTGAGGGCAGAAATCAACAAAATAGAAACACAGAAAACAATCCAAAGAATCAATGAAACAAGAACCTGGTTCCTGGAGAAAATCAACAAGATTGACAAACCCTTAGCCAAACTAATCAAACGGCAGAGGGAGAACACGCAAATTAACAAGATCAGAAATGAAAAGGGGGACATAACCACAGACACAGAGGAAATTCAGAAAATCATTAGATCTTACTACAAAAGCCTGTATGCCACAAAATTGGAAAATGTAAAAGAAATGGACAGTTTTTTAGATAAATACCATATACCAAAGTTAAACCAGGACCAGGTAAATGCTCTAAATCGTCCTGTTAGTCGCGAAGAATTAGAAACTGTTATCAGAAACCTCCCTACCAAAAAGAGCCCAGGACCAGATGGTTTCAATGCAGAATTCTACCAGAACTTCCAAGAAGACCTAATACCTATACTCCTTAAGGTATTTCATAATATAGAAACACAAGAGTCACTGCCAAATTCCTTCTATGAAGCTACAGTTACCCTGATACCTAAACCACACAAAGACTCAACCAAGAAAGAGAATTACAGGCCAATCTCACTCATGAACATTGACGCAAAAATTCTCAATAAAATACTGGCAAACCTAATCCAAGAACACATTAGAAAAATTATCCATTACGATCAAGTAGGCTTCATCCCAGAGATGCAGGGCTGGTTCAACATACGAAAATCTATTAATGTAATCCATCATATAAACAAACTGAAGGAAAAAAACCATATGGTCATCTCATTAGATGCTGAAAAAGCATTTGACAAAATTCAGCACCCTTTTATGATAAAGGTCTTGGAGAGATTAGGGATACAAGGGTCATTCCTAAATATAATAAAAGCTATTTACAGCAAGCCGACAGCTAACATCAAATTAAACGGAGAGAAACTCAAGGCTATCCCACTAAATTCAGGAACACGACAAGGCTGTCCACTCTCTCCTTATCTCTTCAATATAGTGCTTGAAGTTCTAGCAATAGCAATAAGAGAACATAAGGGAATCAGGGGGATTCAATTTGGAAAGGAAGAAGTTAAACTTTCATTATTTGCAGATGATATGATAGTATACATAAGCGACCCCAAAAACTCCACCAAAGAACTCCTACAGCTGATAAACTCCTTCAGTAACGTGGCAGGATACAAGATCAACTCCAAAAAATCAGTCGCCTTTTTATACACAAAGGATAAGGAAGCAGAGAGGGTAATCAGAGAAGTATCACCTTTCACAATAGCCACAAATAGCATAAGATATCTGGGAGTATCGCTAACCAAGGAAGTGAAGGATTTATTTGACAAGAACTTTAAGTCTTTGAAGAAAGAAATTGAAGAGGATACCAGAAAATGGAAGGATCTCCCCTGCTCGTGGATTGGGAGGATCAACATAGTAAAAATGGCAATTCTACCAAAAGCAACCTATAGATTCAATGCAATCCCAATCAAGGTCCCATTACAATTCTTCACAGAGATTGAGAGGACAATAATCAACTTTATATGGAAAAACAAGAAACCCAGGATAGCCAAAAATATCTTATACAATAAAGGTTCTTCTGGAGGCATTACCATCCCTGACTTCAAACTCTATTACAAAGCTACAGTATTGAAAACGGCTTGGTATTGGCATAAAAACAGAGAAGTTGACCAATGGAAGCGTATAGAAGACCCGGATCTTAAACCACAAACCTATGAACACCTGATTTTTGATAAAGGAGCCAAAAGTACACAATGGAAGAAAGAGGGCATCTTCAACAAATGGTGCTGGCATAACTGGATGTCAACCTGTAGAAGAATGAAAGTAGATCCATATCTATCACCATGCACAAAACTCAAGTCCAAATGGATTAAAGACCTCAATATTAATTTGAACACATTGAGCTTGATAGAGGAGAAAGTGGGAAGTACTCTACAACAAATGGGCACAGGGAACCGTTTCCTATGCATAACCCCAGCTGCACAGACTTTAAGGGCAACATTGAATAAATGGGACCTCCTGAAGTTGAGCAGCTTCTGTAAATCAAAGGACATTGTCACTAAGACACAAAGGCAGCCTACTGACTGGGAAAAGATCTTCACCAACCCTGCAACTGACAAAGGTCTGATCTCTAAAATATATAAGGAACTCAAGAGACTAGACGGTAAAATGCCAATTAACCCAATTAAAAAATGGGGCGCTGAACTGAACAGAGAATTCTCAACAGAAGAAGTTCGAATGGCCAAAAGACACTTAAGGTCATGCTCAACCTCCCTAGCTATCAGGGAAATGCAAATCAAAACAACTTTGAGATATCATCTTACACCTGTCAGATTGGCTAAAATCCAAAACACCAATAATAACCTTTGCTGGAGAGGTTGTGGGGTAAGGGGCACACTCATCCATTGCTGGTGGGAATGCAAACTTGTGCAACCACTTTGGAAAGCAGTGTGGCGGTTTCTCAGGAAATTCGGGATCAACCTACCCCAGGACCCAGCAATTCCACTATTGGGAATCTACCCAAGAGATGCCCAATCATACAACAAAAGCATATGCTCATCTATGTTCATAGCAGCATTATTTGTAATAGCCAGATCCTGGAGACAGCCTAGATGCCCTTCAGTGGAAGAATGGATGAAGAAACTGTGGAATATATACATGCTAGAATACTACTCAGCGGTAAAAAACAATGACATCTTGAATTTTGCAGGCAAATGGATGGAAATAGAAAACACTATTCTGAGTGAGGTAACCCAGACCCATAAAGATGAACATGGGATGTACTCACTCATATTCGGTTTCTAGCCATGATTAAAGGACATCGAGCCTATAAGTTTGGGATCCTTGAGAAGATAATAAGAAGAACCTCCACCTGACGATAGATGAAGAAAATGACAGAGCCCCACCTTGGAGCACCGGACTGAGCTCCCAAGGTCCTGATGAGGGGCAGAAGGAGAGAGAACATGAGAAAGAGAGTCAGGACCGTGAGGGAACCTCCAGCTGGCGACAGATGGGGAAGGTGACTGAGCCCCACATTGGAGCACTGGACTGAGCTCCCAAGGTCCCGATGAGGAGCAGAAGGAGCGAGAACATGAGGGAGAAAGTCAGGAACGAGAGGGGTGCGTTCTTCACTCATGGAAACGGTGGGACAGAACTGATGGGAGATCGCCAACTCTAGTTGGAATGGGACTGATGGATCATGCGACCAAACCCGTCTCTCTGAATGTGGCCAACAGCGGGGGCTGACTGAGAGGCAAAGGACAATGGCTCTGGGCTCTGATTGTTCTTCATGGACGGGCTCTGTGGGAGCCTTCTCAGCTTGGTCGATCACCTTCCTGGACCTGGGGGGAGTTGGGAGGACCTTGGTCTTGGCATGGAGTGGGGAACCCTGATGGCTCCTTGGCCTTGAGAGGGAGGGAGGGGAGGTGTGGGTGGAGGGGAGGGGAGGGAGGGGGGAGAAGGAGGGGAGAGAAGGGGGAGAAGGAGGGGAGGGAGGGGGGAGGAGGAGGGAAGGAGATGGAAATTTTTAAATATAAAAAAAATAAACCATGAGAAGAAAAAAAAAACAAAAAACAAAACTATGTATTCATTATATGTCAAACTAGGATGCAAATACATGTTCTTAAACTCTCAAAAAAAAAAGTATACTTAATTCTATAGAAGCTTTCCTGATAAAAGCATATGTGTTTGTCTCAAATGAGAAGCACTTGCTCCTAACAGTGCAAAGCATTGTGAGAAGTGAAGGGAGTATTGCATTTCTGTCTACATGCTGTACTTTGAAAGACAAGCACTTTCTTTGGAACGTGTACATTATTCTTTTCAAGCTTTCCAGAGCAACACATTGCCGTTGCTCTCGAAAAGGAAGCTCTTGCTCCGAAAACTGTAAAGAACTGTTAAAAGAGAATGCTGTCCTTTGAAAGATAAACATTTTCTTTTGAAAGTGGACGAAATTCTCTAGAAGCTTTCCTGAGAAACGCATATGTGTTTCTATCAAAAGAGAAGCACTTGCTTATAACAGTTTAAAGCATTGTTAGAAGGGAAGGAAGTATTACATTTCTGTCTAATTGCTGTTCTTTGACAGATAAGCCAGTTTTTGTAAAGTGTGCTTATTTCTTTAGAAGCTTGAGATAGAAACGCAGAAGCGTTTCTCACAAGAAAGGAGCACTTGTTTCTAACATTGTAAAGCATTATTAGAAGGGAATGCAGTTTTGCCTTTCTGTCTACATGCTGTGCTTTGAAAAATTGTCCTTCCTCTCTACATGCTGTACTTTGAAATCAAAGCACTTTCTTTTCAAAGTGTACTTTATTGCATTAGCAACGTCAGATAAAGGTCACATGCGTTTCTCTCCAAGGAGAAGCACTCGCTCCTAATAGTGTTAATAGGGAATTCTCCTAATTGTTAATAGGGAATGGAGTTTTGCATTTCTGTCCTAATGCTGTACTTTGAAAGATAAGCGCTTTCTTTGGAAAGTGTACATAATTCTTTTCAAGCTTTCCAGAGAAACAAATTGGCGTTTCTCTCGAAAAGGAAGCTCTTGCTCCGAAAATTGTAAAGTACGGTTAGAAGAGAATGCTGTCCTTTGAAAGATAAGCATTTTCTTTTGAAAGTGTGAAACGCATATATCTTTCTCGCAAATGAGAATCACTTCAGAGATTAGAATGCATTGTTAGTTTCAAAATGCTGTTCTATGAAAGAGAAGCACTTTCTTAGGAAAGTGTACTTATGTCTTTAGAATCTTCGAATAGAAACGTACATGCTTTTATCTCAAAAGAGCACTTGCTCCTAACAATGTAAAGCATTGTTAGAAAGAATGGAGTTTTACATTTCTGTCTACATGCTGTACTTTGAAAGATAAGCCCTTTCTTTTGAAAGTGTACGTAATTCTCTAGAAGCTTTCCTAATAAAAGCATATGTGTTTGTCTCAAAGGAGAAGCACTTGCTCCTAACAGTGCAAAGCATTGTTAGAAGTGCAGGGTGTATTGCATTTCTGTCTACATGCTGGGCTTTGATAGATAATCATTCCTGTCTACATGCTGTGCTTTGAAATCGAAGCACTTTCTTTTGAAAGTGTACTTATTTCTTTAGAAACGTCAGATTAAACGCACAAGCGTTTCTCTCCGAGGAGATACACTTGCCTCTAACAGTGTAAAGCATTGTTAGAAGGAAATGGTGTCTTGCATTTCTGTCCTAATGCTGTACTTTGAAAGATAAACACTTTCTTCTGATAGTGTGTACTTCTTTCTTTAGAAGCTTCGGATAGAAACGCAGAGGCGTTTCTCTCCAAAGAGAAGCACTTGCTTATAACAGTTTAAAGCATTATTAGAAGTGAAGGAAGGATTGCATGTCTGTCTTGTTGCTGTTCTTTGAACGAGAAGCCCTTTACTGTAAAGTGTGCTTATTTCTTTAGAAGCTTGGAACAGAAACGCACATGCGTTTCTCCCAAAAGAGAATCACTTGTTTCTAACATTGTAAAACATTATTTGAAGAGAATGGAGTTTTGCTTTTCTGTCTACATCTGTCCTGTCTACATGCTGTACTTTGAAATCGAAGCACTTTCCTTTGAAAGTGTACTTATTTCTTTAGAGACTTCGGAAAGAAACGTAGATGCGTTTTTCTCTCAAGAGAGAGAGAGAGAGAGAGAGAGAGAGAGAGAGAGAGAGAGAGAGAGAGAGAGAGAGAGAGAGAGAGAAACACCTGCCCCTAACAGTGTAGAGCATTGTTAGTAGGGAATGGAGTTTTGCATTTCCGTCTACATGCTGTACTTTGAAGGATAAGCTTTTCTTTTGAAAGTATACTTAATTCTATAGAAGCTTTCCTGATAAAAGCATATGTGTTTGTCTCAAATGAGAAGCACTTGCTCCTAACAGTGCAAAGCATTGTTAGAAGTGAAGGGAGTATTTCATTTATGTCTACATGCTGTACTTTGAAAGACAAGCACTTTCTTTGAACGTGTACATTATTCTTTTCAAGCTTTCCAGAGCAACACACTGCCGTTGCTCTCGAAAAGGAAGCTCTTGCTCCGAAAACTGTAAAGAACTGATAGAGAGAATGCTGTCCTTTGAAAGATAAGCATTTTCTTTTGAACGTGTGAAACGCATATATCTTTCTCGCAAATGAGAATCACTTCAAAGATTGGATAGCATTGTTAGTTTCAAAATGATGTTCTATGAAAGAGAAGCACTTTCTTAGGAAAGTGTACTTATGTCTTTAGAAGCTTCGAATGGAAACGTACATGCTTTTATCTCAAAAGAGCACTTGCTCCTAACAATGTAAAGCATTGTTAGAATGGAGTTTTACATTTCTGTCTACATGCTGTACTTTGAAAGATAAGCCCTTTCTTTTGAAAGTGTACGTAATTCTCTAGAATCTTTCCTAATAAAAGCATATGTGTTTGTCTCAAAGGAGAAGCACTTGCTCCTAACAGTGCAAAGCATTGTTAGAAGTGAAGGGTGTATTGCATTTCTGTCTACATGCTGGGTTTTGACAGATAATCATTCCTGTCTACGTGCTGTGCTTTGAAATCGAAGCACTTTCTTTTGAAAGTGTACTTATTTCTTTAGAAACGTCAGATTAAACTCACAAGCGTTTCTCTCCGAGGAGATACACTTGCCTCAAACAGTGTAAAGCATTGTTAGAATGAAATGGTGTCTTGCATTTCTGTCCTAATGCTGTACTTTGAAAGATAAACACTTTCTTCTGATAGTGTGTACTTCTTTCTTTAGAAGCTTCGGATAGAAACGCAGAGGCGTTTCTCTCCAAAGAGAAGCACTTGCTTATAACAGTTTAAAGCATTATTAGAAGTGAAGGAAGGATTGCATGTCTGTCTTGTTGCTGTTCTTTGAACGAGAAGCCCTTTACTGTAAAGTGTGCTTATTTCTTTAGAAGCTTGAAACAGAAACGCACATGCGTTTCTCCCAAAAGAGAATCACTTGTTTCTAACATTGTAAAACATTATTTGAAGAGAATGGAGTTTTGCTTTTCTGTCTACATCTGTCCTGTCTACATGCTGTACTTTGAAATCGAAGCACTTTCCTTTGAAAGTGTACTTATTTCTTTAGAGACTTCGGAAAGAAACGTAGATGCGTTTCTCTCTCTCTCTCTCTCTCTCTCTCTCTCTCTCTCTCTCTCTCTCTCTCTCTCTCAACACCTGCCCCTAACAGTGTAGAGCATTGTTAGTAGGGAATGGAGTTTTGCATTTCCGTCTACATGCTGTACTTTGAAGGATAAGCTTTTCTTTTGAAAGTATACTTTATTCTATAGAAGCTTTCCTGATAAAAGCATTTGTGTTTGTCTCAAATGAGAAGCACTTGCTTTTAACAGTGCAAAGCATTGTTAGAAGTGAAGGGAGTATTACATTTCTGTCTACATGCTGTACTTTGAAAGCCAAGCTCTTTATTTATAACGTGTACATTATTCTTTTCAAGCTTTCCAGAGCAACACATTGCCCTTGCTCTCGAAAAGGAAGCTCTTGCCCCGAAAACTGTAAAGAACTGTTAAAAGAGAATGCTGTCCTTTGAAAGATAAACATTTTCTTTTGAAAGTGGACGTAATTCTCTAGAAGCTTTCCCGAGAAACGCATATGCGTTTCTATCAAAAGAGAAGCACTTGCTTATAACAGTTTAAAGCATTGTTAGAAGTGAAGGAAGTATTACATTTCTGTCTAATTGCTGTTCTTTGAAAGATAAGCCATTTTTGTAAAGTGTGCTTATTTCTTTAGAAGCTTGAGATAGAAACACAGAAGCGTTTCTCACAAGAAAGAATCACTTGTTTCTAACATTGTAAAGCATTATTTGAAGGGAATGCAGTTTTGCCTTTCTGTCTACATGCTGTGCTTTGAAAAATTGTCCTTCCTCTCTACATGCTGTACTTAGAAATCAAAGCACTTTCTTTTCAAAGTGTACTTTATTGCATTAGCAATGTCAGATAAACGTCACATGCGTTTCTCTCCAAGGAGAAGCACTCGCTCCTAATAGTGTTAATAGGGAATTCTCTTAATTGTTAATAGGGAATGGAGTTTTGCATTTCTGTCCTAATGCTGTACTTTCAAAGATAAGCGCTTTCTTTGGAAAGTGTATATAATTCTTTTCAAGCTTTCCAGAGAAACACATTGGTGTTTCTCTTGAAAAGGATGCTCTTGCTCCGAAAATTGTAAAGTACGGTTAGAAAAGAATGCTGTCCTTTGAAAGATAAGCATTTTCTTTTGAAAGTGTGAAACGCATGTATCTTTCTCGCAAATGAGAATCACTTCAAAGATTGGAAAGCATTGTTAGTTTCAAAATGCTGTTCTATGAAAGAGAAGCACTTTCTTAGGAAAGTGTACTTATGTCTTTAGAAGCTTCGAATAGAAACGTACATGCTTTTATCTCAAAAGAGCACTTGCTCCTAACAATGTAAAGCATTGTTAGAAAGAATGGAGTTTTACATTTCTGTCTATATGCTGTACTTTGAAAGATAAGCCCTTTCTTTTGAAAGTGTACGTAATTCTCTAGAAGCTTTCCTAATAAAAGCATATGTGTTTGTCTCAAAGGAGAAGTACTTGCTCCTAACAGTGCAAAGCATTGTTAAAATTGAAGGGTGTATTGCATTTCTGTCTACATGCTGGGCTTTGACAGATAATCATTCCTGTCTACGTGATGTGCTTTGAAATCGAAGCACTTTCTTTTCAAAGTGTACTTTATTGCATTAGCAAAGTCAGATAAACGTCACATGCGTTTCTCTCCAAGGAGAAGGACTAGCTCCTAATAGTGTTAATAGGGAATTCTCCTAATTGTTAATAGGGAATGGAGTTTTGCATTTCTGTCCTAATGCTGTACTTTAAAGATAAGCGCTTTCTTTGGAAAGTGTACATAATTCTTTTCAAGCTTTCCAGAGAAACACATTGGCGTTTCTCTCGAAAAGGAAGCTCTTGCTCCGAAAACTGTAAAGAACTGTTAAAAGAGAATGCTGTCCTTTGAAAGATAAGCATTTTCTTATGAAAGTGGACGTAATTCTCTAGAAGCTTTCCTGAGAAACACATATGCGTTTCTATCAAAAGAGAAGCACTTGCTTATAACAGTTTAAAGCATTGTTAGAAGGGAAGGAAGTATTTCATTTCTGTCTAATTGTTGTTCTTTGAAAGATAAGCCATTTTTTGTAAAGTGTGCTTATTTCTTTAGAAGCTTGAGATAGAAACGCAGAAGTGTTTCTCACAAGAAAGAATCACTTGTTTCTAACATTGTAAAACATTATTTGAAGAGAATGGAGTTTTGCTTTTCTGTCTACATCTGTCCTGTCTACATGCTGTA
Organism: Arvicola amphibius; assembly: GCF_903992535.2. Taxonomy (NCBI): domain Eukaryota; kingdom Metazoa; phylum Chordata; class Mammalia; order Rodentia; family Cricetidae; genus Arvicola; species Arvicola amphibius. The sequence goes on from NC_052052.2 coordinate 84,943,469, forward strand.
CTTTGAAATCGAAGCACTTTCCTTTGAAAGTGTACTTATTTCTTTAGAGACTTTGGAAAGTATCGTAGATGCGTTTCTCTCTCTCTCTCTCTCTCTCTCTCTCTCTCTCTCTCTCTCTCTCTCTCTCTCTCTCAACACCTTCCCCTAACAGTGTAGAGCATTGTTAGTAGGGAATGGAGTTTTGCATTTCCGTCTACATGCTGTGCTTTGAAGTATAAGCTTTTCTTTTAAAAGTATACTTAATTCTATAGAAGCTTTCCTGATAAAAGCATATGTGTTTGTCTCAAATGAGAAGCACTTGCTCCTAACAGTGCAAAGCATTGTTAGAAGTGAAGGAAGGATTGCATGTCTGTCTTGTTGCTGTTCTTTGAACGAGAAGCCCTTTACTGTAAAGTGTGCTTATTTCTTTAGAAGCTTGGAACAGAAACGCACATGCGTTTCTCCCAAAAGAGAATCACTTGTTTCTAACATTGTAAAACATTATTTGAAGAGAATGGAGTTTTGCTTTTCTGTCTACATCTGTCCTGTCTACATGCTGTACTTTGAAATCGAAGCACTTTCCTTTGAAAGTGTACTTATTTCTTTAGAGACTTCGGAAAGAAACGTAGATGCGTTTTTCTCTCAAGAGAGAGAGAGAGAGAGAGAGAATCACCTGCCCCTAACAGTGTAGAGCATTGTTAGTAGGGAATGGAGTTTTGCATTTCCGTCTACATGCTGTACTTTGAAGGATAAGCTTTTCTTTTGAAAGTATACTTAATTCTATAGAAGCTTTCCTGATAAAAGCATATGTGTTTGTCTCAAATGAGAGGCACTTGCTCCTAACAGTGCAAAGCATTGTTAGAAGTGAAGGGAGTATTTCATTTCTGTCTACATGCTGTACTTTGAAAGACAAGCACTTTCTTTGAACGTGTACATTATTCTTTTCAAGCTTTCCAGAGCAACACACTGCCGTTGCTCTCAAAAAGGAAGCTCTTGCTCCGAAAACAGTAAAGAACTGATAGAAGAGAATGCTGTCCTTTGAAAGATAAGCATTTTCTTTTGAACGTGTGAAACGCATATATCTTTCTCGCAAATGAGAATCACTTCAAAGATTGGATAGCATTGTTAGTTTCAAAATGATGTTCTATGAAAGAGAAGCACTTTCTTAGGAAAGTGTACTTATGTCTTTAGAAGCTTCGAATGGAAACGTACATGCTTTTATCTCAAAAGAGCACTTGCTCCTAACAATGTAAAGCATTGTTAGAATGGAGTTTTACATTTCTGTCTACATGCTGTACTTTGAAAGATAAGCCCTTTCTTTTGAAAGTGTACGTAATTCTCTAGAATCTTTCCTAATAAAAGCATATGTGTTTGTCTCAAAGGAGAAGCACTTGCTCCTAACAGTGCAAAGCATTGTTAGAAGTGAAGGGTGTATTGCATTTCTGTCTACATGCTGGGTTTTGACAGATAATCATTCCTGTCTACGTGCTGTGCTTTGAAATCGAAGCACTTTCTTTTGAAAGTGTACTTATTTCTTTAGAAACGTCAGATTAAACTCACAAGCGTTTCTCTCCGAGGAGATACACTTGCCTCTAACAGTGTAAAGCATTGTTAGAATGAAATGGTGTCTTGCATTTCTGTCCTAATGCTGTACTTTGAAAGATAAACACTTTCTTCTGATAGTGTGTACTTCTTTCTTTAGAAGCTTCGGATAGAAACGCAGAGGCGTTTCTCTCCAAAGAGAAGCACTTGCTTATAACAGTTTAAAGCATTATTAGAAGTGAAGGAAGGATTGCATGTCTGTCTTGTTGCTGTTCTTTGAACAAGAAGCCCTTTACTGTAAAGTGTGCTTATTTCTTTAGAAGCTTGAAACAGAAACGCACATGCGTTTCTCCCAAAAGAGAATCACTTGTTTCTAACATTGTAAAACATTATTTGAAGAGAATGGAGTTTTGCTTTTCTGTCTACATCTGTCCTGTCTACATGCTGTACTTTGAAATCGAAGCACTTTCCTTTGAAAGTGTACTTATTTCTTTAGAGACTTCGGAAAGAAACGTAGATGCGTCTCTCTCTCTCTCTCACTCTCTCTCTCTCTCTCTCTCTCTCTCTCTCTCTCTCTCTCTCAACACCTGCCCCTAACAGTGTAGAGCATTGTTAGTAGGGAATGGAGTTTTGCATTTCCGTCTACATGCTGTACTTTGAAGGATAAGCTTTTCTTTTGAAAGTATACTTTATTCTATAGAAGCTTTCCTGATAAAAGCATTTGTGTTTGTCTCAAATGAGAAGCACTTGCTCTTAACAGTGCAAAGCATTGTTAGAAGTGAAGGGAGTATTACATTTCTGTCTACATGCTGTACTTTGAAAGCCAAGCTCTTTATTTATAACGTGTACATTATTCTTTTCAAGCTTTCCAGAGCAACACATTGCCCTTGCTCTCGAAAAGGAAGCTCTTGCCCCGAAAACTGTAAAGAACTGTTAAAAGAGAATGCTGTCCTTTGAAAGATAAACATTTTCTTTTGAAAGTGGACGTAATTCTCTAGAAGCTTTCCCGAGAAACGCATATGCGTTTCTATCAAAAGAGAAGCACTTGCTTATAACAGTTTAAAGCATTGTTAGAAGTGAAGGAAGTATTACATTTCTGTCTAATTGCTGTTCTTTGAAAGATAAGCCATTTTTGTAAAGTGTGCTTATTTCTTTAGAAGCTTGAGATAGAAACACAGAAGCGTTTCTCACAAGAAAGAATCACTTGTTTCTAACATTGTAAAGCATTATTTGAAGGGAATGCAGTTTTGCCTTTCTGTCTACATGCTGTGCTTTGAAAAATTGTCCTTCCTCTCTACATGCTGTACTTAGAAATCAAAGCACTTTCTTTTCAAAGTGTACTTTATTGCATTAGCAACGTCAGATAAAAGTCACATGCGTTTCTCTCCAAGGAGAAGCACTCGCTCCTAATAGTGTTAATAGGGAATTCTCTTAATTGTTAATAGGGAATGGAGTTTTGCATTTCTGTCCTAATGCTGTACTTTCAAAGATAAGCGCTTTCTTTGGAAAGTGTATATAATTCTTTTCAAGCTTTCCAGAGAAACACATTGGTGTTTCTCTTGAAAAGGATGCTCTTGCTCCGAAAATTGTAAAGTACGGTTAGAAAAGAATGCTGTCCTTTGAAAGATAAGCATTTTCTTTTGAAAGTGTGAAACGCATGTATCTTTCTCGCAAATGAGAATCACTTCAAAGATTGGAAAGCATTGTTAGTTTCAAAATGCTGTTCTATGAAAGAGAAGCACTTTCTTAGGAAAGTGTACTTATGTCTTTAGAAGCTTCGAATAGAAACGTACATGCTTTTATCTCAAAAGAGCACTTGCTCCTAACAATGTAAAGCATTGTTAGAAAGAATGGAGTTTTACATTTCTGTCTATATGCTGTACTTTGAAAGATAAGCCCTTTCTTTTGAAAGTGTACGTAATTCTCTAGAAGCTTTCCTAATAAAAGCATATGTGTTTGTCTCAAAGGAGAAGTACTTGCTCCTAACAGTGCAAAGCACTGTTAAAATTGAAGGGTGTATTGCATTTCTGTCTACATGCTGGGCTTTGACAGATAATCATTCCTGTCTACGTGATGTGCTTTGAAATCGAAGCACTTTCTTTTCAAAGTGTACTTTATTGCGTTAGCAAATTCAGATAAACGTCACATGCGTTTCTCTCCAAGGAGAAGGACTCGCTCCTAATAGTGTTAATAGGGAATTCTCCTAATTGTTAATAGGGAATGGAGTTTTGCATTTCTGTCCTAATGCTGTACTTTAAAGATAAGCGCTTTCTTTGGAAAGTGTACATAATTCTTTTCAAGCTTTCCAGAGAAACACATTGGCTTTTCTCTCGAAAAGGAAGCTCTTGCTCCGAAAACTGTAAAGAACTGTTAAAAGAGAATGCTGTCCTTTGAAAGATAAGCATTTTCTTATGAAAGTGGACATAATTCTCTAGAAGCTTTCCTGAGAAACACATATGCGTTTCTATCAAAAGAGAAGCACTTGCTTATAACAGTTTAAAGCATTGTTAGAAGGGAAGGAAGTATTTCATTTCTGTCTAATTGTTGTTCTTTGAAAGATAAGCCATTTTTTGTAAAGTGTGCTTATTTCTTTAGAAGCTTGAGATAGAAACGCAGAAGTGTTTCTCACAAGAAAGAATCACTTGTTTCTAACATTGTAAAACATTATTTGAAGAGAATGGAGTTTTGCTTTTCTGTCTACATCTGTCCTGTCTACATGTTGTACTTTGAAATCGAAGCACTTTCCTTTGAAAGTGTACTTATTTCTTTAGGAACTTTGTTAAGAATCGTAGATGCGTTTCTCTCTCTCTCTCTCTCTCTCTCTCTCTCTCTCTCTCTCTCTCTCTCTCAACACCTGCCCCTAACAGTGTAGAGCATTGTTAGTAGGGAATGGAGTTTTGCATTTCCGTCTACATGCTGTGCTTTGAAGGATAAGCTTTTCTTTTAAAAGTATACTTAATTCTATAGAAGCTTTCCTGATAAAAGGATATGTGTTTGTCTCAAATGAGAAGCACTTGCTCCTAACAGTGCAAAGCATTGTTAGAAGTGAAGGGAGTATTGCATTTCTGTCTACATGCTGTACTTTGAAAGACAAGCACTTTCTTTGGAACGTGTACATTATTCTTTTCAAGCTTTCCAGAGCAACACATTGCCATTGCTCTCGAAAAGGAAGCTCTTGCTCCGAAAACTGTAAAGAACTGTTCGAAGAGAATGCTGTCCTTTGAAAGATAAACATTTTCTTTTGAAAGTGGACGTAATTCTCTAGAAGCTTTCCTGAGATACGCATATGCGTTTCTATCAAAAGAGAAGCACTTGCACATAACAGTTTAAAGCATTGTTAGAAGTGAAGGAAGTATTACATTTCTGTCTAATTGCTGTTCTTTGAAAGATAAGCCATTTTTTGTAAAGTGTGCTTATTTCTTTAGAAGCTTGAGATAGAAACGCAGAGCGTTTCTCACAAGAATGAAGCACTTGTTTCTAACATTGTACAGCATTATTAGAAGGGAATGCAGTTTTGCCTTTCTGTCTACATGCTGTGCTTTGAAAAATTGTCCTTCCTCTCTACATGCTGTACTTTGAAATCAAAGCACTTTCTTTTCAAAGTGTACTTTATTGCATTAGCAACGTCAGATAAAGGTCACATGCGTTTCTCTCCAAGGAGAAGCACTCGCTCCTAATAGTGTTAATAGGGAATTCTCCTAATTGTTAATAGGGAATGGAGTTTTGCATTTCTGTCCTAATGCTGTACTTTGAAAGATAAGCGCTTTCTTTGGAAAGTGTACATAATTCTTTTCAAGCTTTCCAGAGAAACACATTGGCATTTCTCTCGAAAAGGAAACTCTTGCTCCGAAAATTGTAAAGTACGGTTAGAAGAGAATGCTGTCCTTTGAAAGATAAGCATTTTCTTTTGAAAGTGTGAAACGCATATATCTTTCTCGCAAATGAGAATCACTTCAAAGATTGGAAAGCATTGTTCGTTTCAAAATGCTGTTCTATGAAAGAGAAGCACTTTCTTAAGAAAGTGTACTTATGTTTTTAGAAGCTTCGAATAGAAACGTACATGCTTTTATCTCAAAAGAGCACTTGCTCCTAACAATGTAAAGCATTGTTAGAAAGAATGGAGTTTTACATTTCTGTCTACATGCTGTACTTTGAAAGATAAGCCCTTTCTTTTGAAAGTGTACGTAATTCTCTAGAAGCTTTCCTAATAAAAGCATATGTGTTTTTCTCAAAGGAGAAGCACTTGCTCCTAACAGTGCAAAGCATTGTTAGAAGTGAAGGGTGTATTGCATTTCTGTCTACATGCTGGGCTTTGACAGATAATCATTCCTGTCTACGTGCTGTGATTTGAAATCGAAGCACTTTCTTTTGAAAGTGTAATTATTTCCTTAGAAACGTCAGATTAAACGCACAAGCGTTTCTCTCCGAGGAGATACACTTGCCTCTAACAGTGTAAAGCATTGTTAGAAGGAAATGGTGTCTTGCATTTCTGTCCTAATGCTGTACTTTGAAAGATAAACACTTTCTTCTGATAGTGTGTACTTCTTTCTTCAGAAGCTTCGGATAGAATCGCAGAGGCGTTTCTCTCCAAAGAGAAGCACTTGCTCATAACAGTTTAAAGCATTATTAGAAGTGAAGGAAGGATTGCATGTCTGTCTTGTTGCTGTTCTTTGAACGAGAAGCCCTTTACTGTAAAGTGTGCTTATTTCTTTAGAAGCTTGAAACAGAAACGCACATGCGTTTCTCCCAAAAGAGAATCACTTGTTTCTAACACTGTAAAACATTATTTGAAGAGAATGGAGTTTTGCTTTTCTGTCTACATCTGTCCTGTCTACATGCTGTACTTTGAAATCGAAGCACTTTCCTTTGAAAGTGTACTTATTTCTTTAGAGACTTCGGAAAGAAACGTAGATGCGTTTCTCTCTCTCTGCCCCTAACAGTGTAGAGCATTGTTAGTAGGGAATGGAGTTTTGCATTTCCGTCTACATGCTGTGCTTTGAAGGATAAGCTTTTCTTTTGAAAGTATACTTAATTCTATAGAAGCTTTCCTGATAAAAGCATATGTGTTTGTTTCAAATGAGAAGCACTTGCTCCTAACAGTGCAAAGCATTGTTAGAACTGAAGGGAGTATTGCATTTCTGTCTACATGCTGTACTTTGAAAGACAAGCACTTTCTTTGGAACGTGTACATTATTCTTTTCAAGCTTTCCAGAGCAACACATTGCCATTGCTCTCGAAAAGGAAGCTCTTGCTCCGAAAACTGTAAAGAACTGTTAGAAGAGAATGCTGTCCTTTGAAAGATAAACATTTTCTTTTGAAAGTGGATGTAATTCTCTAGAAGCTTTCCTGAGAAACGCATATGCGTTTCTATCAAAAGAGAAGCACTTGCTTATAACAGTTTAAAGCATTGTTAGAAGGGAAGGAAGTATTACATTTCTGTCTAATTGCTGTTCTTTGAAAGATAAGCCATTTTTTTGTAAAGTGTGCTTCTTTCTTTAGAAGTTTGAGATAGAAACGCAGAAGCGTTTCTCACAAGAAAGAAGCACTTGTTTCTAACATTGTAAAGCATTATTAGAAGGGAATGCAGTTTTGCCTTTCTGTCTACATGCTGTGCTTTGAAAAATTGTCCTTCCTCTCTACATGCTGTACTTTGAAATCAAAGCACTTTCTTTTCAAAGTGTACTTTATTGCATTAGCAACGTCAGATAAACGTCACATGCGTTTCTTTCCAAGGAGAAGCACTCGCTCCTAATAGTGTTAATAGGGAATTCTCCTAATTGTTAATAGGGAATGGAGTTTTGCATTTCTGTCCTAATGCTGTACTTTGAAAGGTAAGCGCTTTCTTTGGAAAGTGTACATAATTCTTTTCAAGCTTTCCAGAGAAACACATTGGCATTCCTCTCGAAAAGGAAGCTCTTGCTCCAAAATTGTAAAGTACGGTTAGAAGAGAATGCTGTCCTTTGAAAGATAAGCATTTTCATTTGAAAGTGTGAAACGCATATATCTTTCTCGCAAATGAGAATCACTTCTAAGATTGGAAAGCATTGTTCGTTTCAAAATGCTGTTCTATGAAAGAGAAGCACTTTCTTAGGAAAGTGTACTTATGTCTTTAGAAGCTTCGAATAGAAACGTACATGCTTTTATCTCAAAAGAGCACTTGCTCCTAACAATGTAAAGCATTGTTAGAATGGAGTTTTACATTTCTGTCTACATGCTGTACTTTGAAAGATAAGCCCTTTCTTTTGAAAGTGTACGTAATTCTCTAGAACTTTCCTAATAAAAGCATATGTGATTGTCTCAAAGGAGAAGCACTTGCTCCTAACAGTGCAAAGCATTGTTAGAAGTGAAGGGTGTATTGCATTTCTGTCTACATGCTGGGCTTTGACAGATAATCATTCCTGTCTACGTGCTGTGCTTTGAAATCGAAGCACATTCTTTTGAAAGTGTACTTATTTCTTTAGAAACGTCAGATTAAACGCACAAGCGTTTCTCTCCGAGGAGATACACTTGCCTCTAACAGTGTAAAGCATTGTTAGAATGAAATGGTGTCTTGCATTTCTGTCCTAATGCTGTACTTTGAAAGATAAACACTTTCTTCTGATAGTGTGTACTTCTTTCTTTAGAAGCTTCGGATAGAAACGCAGAGGCGTTTCTCTCCAAAGAGAAGCACTTGCTTATAACAGTTTAAAGCATTATTAGAAGAGAAGGAAGGATTGCATGTCTGTCTTGTTGCTGTTCATTGAACGAGAAGCCCTTTACTGTAAAGTGTGCTTATTTCTTTAGAAGCTTGAAACAGAAACGCACATGCGTTTCTCCCAAAAGAGAATCACTTGTTTCTAACATTGTAAAACATTATTTGAAGAGAAGGGAATTTTGCTTTTCTGTCTACATCTGTCCTGTCTACATGCTGTACTTTGAAATCGAAGCACTTTCCTTTGAAAGTGTACTTATTTCTTTAGAGACTTCGGAAAGAATCGTAGATGCGTTTCTCTCTCTCTCTCTCTCTTTCTCTCTCTTTCTCTCTCTCTCTCTCTTTCTCTCTCTCTCTCTCTCTCTCTCTCTCTCTCTCTCTCTCTCTCTCTCTCTCTCTCTCTATCTCGAAACACCTGCCCCTAACAGTGTAGAGCATTGTTACCAGGGAATGGAGTTTTGCATTTCCGTCTACATGCTGTACTTTGAAGGATAAGCTTTTCTTTTGAAAGTATAATTAATTCTATAGAAGCTTTTCTGATAAAAGCATATGTGTTTGTCTCAAATGAGAAGCACTTGCTCCTAACAGTGCAAAGCATTGTGAGAAGTAAAGGGAGTATTGCATTTCTGTCTACATGCTGTACTTTGAAAGACAAGCACTTTCTTTGGAACGTGTACATTATTCTTTTCAAGCTTTCCAGAGCAACACATTGCCGTTGCTCTCGAAAAGGAAGCTCCTGTTCCGAAAACTTAAAGAACTGTTAGAAGAGAATGCTGTCCTTTGAAAGATAAACATTTTCTTTTGAAAGTGGACATAATTCTCTAGAAGCTTTCCTTAGAAACGCATATGCGTTTCTATCAAAAGAGAAGCACTTGCTTATAACAGTTTAAAGCATTGTTAGAAGTGAAGGAAGTATTACATTTCTGTCTAATTGCTGTTCTTTGAAAGATAAGTCATTTTTTGTAAGTGTGCTTCTTTCTTTAGAAGCTTGAGATAGAAACGCAGAAGCGTTTCTCACAAGAAAGAAGCACTTGTTTCTAACATTGTAAAGCATTATTAGAAGGGAATGCAGTTTTGCCTTTCTGTCTACATGCTGTGCTTTGAAAAATTGTCCTTCCTCTCTACATGCTGTACTTTGAAATCAAAGCACTTTCTTTTCAAAGTGTACTTTATTGCATTAGCAATGTCAGATAAACGTCACAGGCGTTTCTCTCCAAGGAGAAGCACTCGCTCCTAATAGTGTAGAATATTGTTAATAGGGAATGGAGCTTTGCATTTCTGTCCTAATGCTGTACTTTGAAAGATAAGCGCTTTCTTTGGAAAGTGTACATAATTCTTTTCAAGCTTTCCAGAGAAACACATTGGCGTTTCTCTCGAAAAGGAAGCTCTTGCTCCGAAAATTGTAAAGTACGGTTAGAAGAGAATGCTGTCCTTTGAAAGATAAGCATTTTCGTTTGAAAGTGTGAAACGCATATATCTTTCTCGCAAATGAGAGTCACTTCAAAGATTGGAAAGCATTGTTCGTTTCAAAATGCTGTTCTATGAAAGAGAAGCACTTTCTTAGGAACGTGTACTTATGTCTTTAGAAGCTTCGAATAGAAACGTACATGCTTTTATCTCCAAAGAGCACTTGCTCCTAACAATGTAAAGCATTGTTAGAAAGAATGGAGTTTTACATTTCTGTCTACATGCTGTACTTTGAAAGATAAGCCCTTTCTTTTGAAAGTGTACGTAATTCTCTAGAAGCCTTCCTAATAAAAGCATATGTGTTTGTCTCAAAGGAGAAGCACTTGCTCCTAACAGTGCAAAGAATTATTAGAAGTGAAGGGTGTATTGCATTTCTGTCTACATGCTGGGCTTTGACAGATAATCATTCCTGTCTACATGCTGTGCTTTGAAATCGAAGCACTTTCTTTTGAAAGTGTACTTATTTCTTTAGAAACGTCAGATTAAACGCACAAGCGTTTCTCTCCGAGGAGATACACTTGCCTCTAACAGTGTAAAGCATTGTTAGAAGGAAATGGTGTCTTGCATTTCTGTCCTAATGCTGTACTTTGAAAGATAAACACTTTCTTCTGATAGTGTGTACTTCTTTCTTTAGAAGCTTCGGATAGAAACGCAGAGGCGTTTCTCTCCAAAGAGAAGCACTTGCTTATAACAGTTTAAAGCATTATTAGAAGTGAAGGAAGGATTGCATGTCTGTCTTGTTGCTGTTCTTTGAACGAGAAGCCCTTTACTGTAAAGTGTGCTTATTTCTTTAGAAGCTTGAAACAGAAACGCACATGCGTTTCTCCCAAAAGAGAATCACTTGTTTCTAACATTGTAAAACATTATTTGAAGAGAATGGAGTTTTGCTTTTCTGTCTACATCTGTCCTGTCTACATGCTGTACTTTGAAATCGAAGCACTTTCCTTTGAAAGTGTACTTATTTCTTTAGAGACTTCGGAAAGAAACGTAGATGCGTATCTCTTTCTCTCGAGAGAGAGAAACACCTGCCCCTAACAGTGTAGAGCATTGTTAGTAGGGAATGGAGTTTTGCATTTCCGTCTACATGCTGTACTTTGAAGGATAAGCTTTTCTTTTGAAAGTATACTTAATTCTATAGAAGCTTTCCTGATAAAAGCATATGTGTTTGTCTCAAATGAGAAGCACTTGCTCCTAACAGTGCAAAGCATTGTGAGAAGTGAAGGGAGTATTGCATTTCTGTCTACATGCTGTACTTTGAAAGACAAGCACTTTCTTTGGAACGTGTACATTATTCTTTTCAAGCTTTCCAGAGCAACACATTGCCGTTGCTCTCGAAAAGGAAGCTCTTGCTCCGAAAACTGTAAAGAACTGTTAGAAGAGAATGCTCTCCTTTGAAAGATAAACATTTTCTTTTGAAAGTGGACGTAATTCTCTAGAAGCTTTCCTGAGAAACGCATATGCGTTTCTATCAAAAGAGAAGCACTTGCTTATAACAGTTTAAAGCATTGTTAGAAGTGAAGGAAGTATTACATTTCTGTCTAATTGCTGTTCTTTGAAAGATTAGCCATTTTTTGTAAAGTGTGCTTCTTTCTTTAGAAGCTTGAGATAGAAACGCAGAAGCGTTTCTCACAAGAAAGAAGCACTTGTTTCTAACATTGTAAAGCATTATTAGAAGGGAATGCAGTTTTGCCTTTCTGTCTACATGCTGTGCTTTGAAAAATTGTCCTTCCTCTCTACATGCTGTACTTTGAAATCAAAGCACTTTCTTTTCAAAGTGTACTTTATTGCATTAGCAACGTCAGATAAACGTCACATGCGTTTCTCTCCAAGGAGAAGCACTCGCTCCTAATAGTGTTAATAGGGAATTCTCCTAATTGTTAATAGGGAATGGAGTTTTGCATTTCTGTCCTAATGCTGTACTTTCAAAGATAAGCGCTTTCTTTGGAAAGTGTACATAATTCTTTTCAAGCTTTCCAGAGAAACACATTGGCATTTCTCTCGAAAAAGAAGCTCTTGCTCCGAAAATTGTAAAGTACGGTTAGAAGAGAATGCTGTCCTTTGAAAGATAAGCATTTTCTTTTGAAAGTGTGAAACGCATATATCTTTCTCGCAAATGAGAATCACTTCAATGATTGGAAAGCATTGTTAGTTTCAAAATGCTGTTCTATGAAAGAGAAGCACTTTCTTAGGAAAGTGTACTTATGTCTTTAGAAGCTTCGAATAGAAACGTACATGCTTTTATCTCAAAAGAGCACTTGCTCCTAACAATGTAAAGCATTGTTAGAAAGAATGGAGTTTTACATTTCTGTCTACATGCTGTACTTTGAAAGATAAGCCCTTTCTTTTGAAAGTGTACGTAATTCTCTAGAAGCTTTCCTAATAAAAGCATATGTGTTTGTCTCAAAGGAGAAGCACTTGCTCCTAACAGTGCAAAGCATTGTTAGAAGTGAAGGGTGTATTGCATTTCTGTCTACATGCTGGGCTTTGACAGATAATCATTCCTGTCTACGTGCTGTGCTTTGAAATCGAAGCACTTTCTTTTGAAAGTGTACTTATTTCTTTAGAAACGTCAGATTAAACGCACAAGCGTTTCTCTCCGAGGAGATACACTTGCCTCTAACAGTGTAAAGCATTGTTAGAAGGAAATGGTGTCTTGCATTTCTGTCCTAATGCTGTACTTTGAAAGATAAACACTTTCTTCTGATAGTGTGTACTTCTTTCTTTAGAAGCTTCGGATAGAAACGCAGAGGCGTTTCTCTCCAAAGAGAAGCACTTGCTTATAACAGTTTAAAGCATTATTAGAAGAGAAGGAAGGATTGCATGTCTGTCTTGTTGCTGTTCTTTGAACGAGAAGCCCTTTACTGTAAAGTGTGCTTATTTCTTTAGAAGCTTGAAACAGAAACGCACATGCGTTTCTCCCAAAAGAGAATCACTTGTTTCTAACATTGTAAAACATTATTTGAAGAGAATGGAGTTTTGCTTTTCTGTCTACATCTGTCCTGTCTACATGCTGTACTTTGAAATCGAAGCACTTTCCTTTGAAAGTGTACTTATTTCTTTAGAGACTTCGGAAAGAATCGTAGATGCGTTTCTCTCTCTCTCTCTCTCTCTCTCTCTCTCTCTCTCTCTCTCTCTCTCTCTCTCGAATCACCTGCCCCTAACAGTGTAGAGCATTGTTAGTAGGGAATGGAGTTTTGCATTTCCGTCTACATGCTGTACTTTGAAGGATAAGCTTTTCTTTTGAAAGTATATTTAATTCTATAGAAGCTTTCCTGATAAAAGCATATGTGTTTGTCTCAAATGAGAAGCACTTGCTCCTAACAGTGCAAAGCATTGTGAGAAGTGAAGGGAGTATTGCATTTCTGTCTACATGCTGTACTTTGAAAGACAAGCACTTTCTTTGGAACGTGTACATTATTCTTTTCAAGCTTTCCAGAGCAACACATTGCCGTTGCTCTCGAAAAGGAAGCTCCTGTTCCGAAAACTTAAAGAACTGTTAG